>NC_056739.1:340062377-340209877 GCF_019279795.1 Protopterus annectens
TACTCTCCTATTCTCTGCTTCTGTAGCCATTACTATATGGAGCAGACAAAGCTCCTTGTACTATGCTAAACCTTACATTGTAGTCTCTCATCACAACTCATTTATTATGTGGTCTCACATGGATGCCAGAATTCACCTCTCCAGCTTCACTTTCATCCATTCTTGAAGCAAAACTATTTACATTGATGTCATGAATATGTAATAACTTGGTTGTGATTTGAGACACAACCACAATCCTCTTTCCAATGTATTGAAGAAATGGGTGGCAAGGATCATGACATCCATGTCTCAAACACATCTAATTAGTTTTATTGTGGAGGCCCAATCATAATTATTTGTAGGACATGGAGCATTAGCAGCTCTGATGTGTTACTATTTACATAGAAAACATAGGAACAAGATGTAGGCACAAAGAATGATGGGCTGTGGGGAAGGCTGAACAGTAACAGAGATACAACAGAGCCCTCAAGCACTCCTTAGTGTAACTTGGCAGAACAGCAAGATGAAGTACTTATATTAACATTGAAAGTTCTATGCAAAAGAAAGTCATGAAACAAGCTGAAGGCCTAGGAACTGACTCCAATGAATGTTACAGACTCTACAATTAGTCTATCATTGACAAAATCAAGGCTTGAGTCAGGTCTGGCCTTTATCTGTATTAGTTAGAATGTCATCTGTGGCAAATAGTACTGTGCCCATCCAGAAGCTCAGTTGGATACTAGATAACATAGAACACTTCTGTAAAGGTAACAGCAAACTAGTCCCACATTATTTCCAGACTTGTCTAAAGCCTACAACAAAGTTTTTCATAGCAAACTTCTGTTTCAAATGACTAGGCCCATCTCAACCCACCTTTCTATGGTCCAGAAACTACTTGTCTCATGGGTATCCATCAATAAAATGGCACTCCAACCTCTCTCTCTCCATATCTCCCAGTCACCAGTGGTGTACTACAAGGATCTATCCTTGGTCTCTTCCTCTTTAACATTCTCACCAGCACTCTTCACACTTCATCACAGCAGGCCTCCTTAATATAATATAATATAATATAATATAATATGATATAATATAATATAATATAATATAATATAATATAATATAATATAATATAATATGCAGATGACTCCACACTCATGTGTACATCACACAACCTGGCACATCTAAAAAGAAAATACTCAGAAAGCTTTAACAGCCACTGAAAAATGGCATTGTAACTCACAATTCATACTTAACCACAAAAAAAAAAAAAAAAAACTACAATTGAAGTCAGGGATAACAGTGGATAATAATCTTAAATTTGACCCGCAAATAAAAAGCATGCTAGGAAAAAAACTAGGGATGTTTTACAGAGCCCAAAACTTTGTCACCAATGCAACTGAAAATAAACGTGTCACTACTTGCATCATCCCCTCAATACTTTATAGCTCTCCATTCCTTACAAACCTGCACACATCATAAAAAGCAAAACCTGGCAATGTAATAATAATGCTATAATACAGTGGCTGAATATGCAGCAAATACCCCTAAACTGGTAAGAATTACCCACCCAACCAATTAACATTTACACAGCTTCTAATCACCTGTAAAATTATACCGCACTCATCTGCTTGTCCGGCACTAAATACCATTGCATAATTAATTGACCATAAACTGCTTTCTGCCCACAAACCTATCAAATCTATAGGGCATGGTCTGTACTTGTGCCATATTGCTAAAGTCTGGAACTCTTTACCTATATCCATCAGTCAATTCCTTCCTCCTAGTCCTTTAAAACATTCTAAAAGACTTCCTAGCCAAAATCTCTCTTTTCTTGCTCAAACCCAGAATAAACTATATCCCTAAATATGAACAAGTAGCTGTCCATACCTTGGTCCTCCTTACTCCCTCTTCTTCACTAACTTCCTTACTTCAATCAATTTCTCTCCACTGACTCTCTCCCTCTCTCTCTTTCTTTTAAACACCTTTACTGAATTATCACTTGTGGCACAGACAAATTTACTTTTATATAAAAGTAATCAAACTGTATTAACACGTTAAAATTAACAAACATAGTTTTTTTCGCAAAGCTATACAACTTCCTTTCTTCCTTTCCCAATCACTACTATATCATTGGTGGAGACTGGAATTCGGTGCAGGACCCCAGATCTGATAGATCAAACTCAAAAGCGAGACATAATCTGTCAGCATATAAAGCCTTGACTGAACTGAAAGAAGACTTTAATTTATTTGACCCGAGTATATTTCTAGACCCTACCCAGAAAAAATCCAATTACACTTTCTTCTCCAGCTGCACCAAAAGTTGGTCCAGATTGGACTTTTTTCTGATTTCCTGGGCCTTCTACAACCCGGACATCTCTTTTAATCAATCTCCCAGATCTCTCTCTGATCATTCCAAAATCTCTTTATCTATTTACTGACACAACAAAGACCTAACCAACAGATCAGCTCTCTGCTGGAGATTGAACCCCAACCTCCTGACGAAAGAGGAAATTACTGCTCAAATTGAAGAATACCTTGATAATTTTCTTAAATCTAGGGACTCCTTCCAATCTCCAATAGATTATGAATGGGCCGCGGTTAAATCAATGATCAGGGGATTCCTGATAAACAAAGCCTCATACTATAAAAAACTTTGTAACAAAAAAGAAAGGGAATTAACTTCTCAGCTTCATTCAGCAGAAAAGGAAGCCCAAACAAACCACACCCTGCTCCTAGAAGAACGTATTATACAGTTACAAAAAGAACTAATTTCTTTACAATCAGATAACCTGAGCTTACATGAAATTAGGTCACTGGCCTTATAAGCGGATGTGATACAATCTCCCTCCAGATTTTTGGCCAGAGTGATCAATTTATCTAAATCCTCTACATTTATACCAGAAATTCATTATAAAGGGAAGGAGTTCCAGAAACCCAATGAAATCATCAAATTATTTGAAAATATTTTCACTCAAACATATGGACCCACAGGAAACATGGTTGACGAAACAGAAATTCAATCTTTCTTGAGAAACTTGACCTTTCCCAAACTCACGGAAAGACAGAATAAATTCCTGGAGAGAGACATCAACACACAGGAGATAATTTGTGTCATTAATAACCTTAAACCTAACAAATCCCCTGGCCCCGACGGATTTACGGCAGAATTTTACAAGGTATTTAGCACAAAAATATCTAAAGGACTGAGAATATTGTTTAATTATATTATTTTAAATGGTTTTAAAGATACACATTTAAACGCCTCTAAAACTATCTTCATTCCCAAGCATAATACGGACCCGAAAAATCCTGAAAACTATAGACCAATTTCCATAATCAATTTAGATATGAAAATCCTAGCAATGGTCCTAGCTAATAGACTGAAAGCGGTCATTCCTTATATTATCTCACCCGAACAATTGGGGTTTATCCCGGGAAGGCAAACTAATGACCAAACATTACTACTGGAAAATATGATACACCATTCCAATCTTAGTAAGCACCCTATATATGCCTTAGCGGTGGACGCATCCAAGGCTTTTGATCACTTAAGTACAAAATTCCTATTTCTTATGCTTCCTTTCTTCAATATCCCAACCTCATTTATAGACAAAATAAAAACCCTTTATTCTGCAACTTACACTACGCTTCAAATAAATAATCTACTCTCCAACAGGATCAAAATTGTCAACAGGGTCAGACAGGGTTGCCCACTTTCCCCACTTCTATTTAACCTATAAATGGAACCACTATTCATGCTTATTAGACAATCTACTTTTCATCATCCCCCTAGTATTTATAATTCGAAGATTTCTTTTTCAGCATACGCAGATGATTTAAATATTTATTTCACTCTCCCCGGCTCTGACCTAATCAAAATATTATCTTCCATTAAAATATTTTCTAACCTCGCAAATTATAAACTTAATAAAGATAAATCCTTAATATTTCCATTGAATATCCACTCTATGTTGCCTAATACATTTTCAGAATCAGAGCTCAAAACGAAAGAACAACTGCATTATCTAGGAATTCACTTCTCACAGGGTAACCAAAACTACTATCAGGATAATGTTGTCTGATACTGGAATAATATCCAGAATGATATTGATAGATGGTCAAAATTAAAGCTCCCTTTTTTGGCCAGAACCACGGTGATTAAGATGAATATTCTTCCTAGACTTCTTTATCTGTTTCATGCAACCACCTGCATTCTACATAACAACTTCTTCAAAAGGATTATATCGTCCATCTCGAAATTTATTTGGGCTCCTAAATCGGTTAGAATTAGCTATTCAAAACTCATTTACCCGAAGGAGAGGGGTGGGGTGGGTCTTCCTGACTTCAAAACCTACTATCAGATAATAAATAGTAGTAGAATATTTAAGATTGTGTATTATCAGAGAGATAAATCTGAGTGGGCCCCGACATGGGTGATTTTAGGAAATTGTTTTGTCAAAACATTAAAATTTAACCCCGCAGCACTCCCATTTTTAAATGAATCAAACTTAGGATTATTAAAGCGCTCAAAAAGCTTATTATTTAGCATAAAATCCCTCCAGGCCCTCTTCAATTCTCTGAATCTGTCTCACTCTTTTATAACTCTTCAACCACTTCATCTCAATCCCAACCTTAAATTAAATGGACATATGCTTAATTTGGATCAATACCCTCTCCTTTTGAATACTTCTATAGCCGACCTTTTCCCCTTTAGGCATCAGAATATCACTAACCTGAGAACTAAACTGAATTTACCCAAAAAATACCTGAGTATTTTACGACAAATTAGAGAGCTGATACAAAAGTATCTAGATCACCCCCTGGCATCAGAAAATGATATTTTAACATGTAAAATGATAAAGAAACTCCTTCTCACTGGAAAAAAAATGACCGCAAACTCCTACAAGGTCATTATTTCACTCAGAGATCAGAATGCTCTCTGTATTTCGAAATTTTGGACAAAGATTAACCCTGCTATTAACCAAAACCAGATCTCAAAAGCTATAAATATAAGCTATAAATCTATTCCTTTCAAAAGGATGAAATACACTCATTTAATGATCTTGAATAATGCTTATTTCACCCCGGACGTCCTTAGTAGAATGTTCCCAAATCAGTCCCCCAAATGTTGCTACTGCTTGAGTCAAACGGATGACATCCTCCATTTGTTCTGGAGTTGCAAGTGCTCCTACAAACTTTGGTGTGCCTTAAGAGTGATTCTTGAGAAAATTGGATATGAAAAATCCACCCTCTCATGGGAATTCACTATCCTCCATATCCCACCTCCTGGCATATCCGAGAGGAAATGTAAGGTTTTAATTCCTATCTTTATGTTAATCAAATATTACATTTCCTTAAATTGGAAAAATAGACACTCCCTCTCTTGGGAGGGGTTCAAATTAACAGCTATTAAATACCTCAAGGCACACAAACTTCTGTTCCACAGTATTAAGAACAAACCAGTTATTAAGGAATTTTGGGGAATATTATCAGAACATATACTGAATTGAATATTGATCTCATGGGGATTTCAATTACTTTCTTCATGCTATACTGGACCCATTCAAGAAGCTTTGGGCATTGTATGATTTGTATATAGTTTTGTTTTGATGTACTTGTTTTTGATGTTTTAGGATTTATGTCTGTTGTAACTGTTTATTTTCTGTATGTTTAACAATTTTTGTGAAAATTTACAATAAAGAGAATTTAAAAAAAAAAATAAATAAAATTAACAAACATAATGCCTCACAGATATTGCTATATATTATATAAACTAAGCAACATTACATAAAATATTCAATTCCTGCCCCATTTTTATAAACAAGAAACATTTTTATTAAACCATCACTTAGGACATAAGCAGTCATAGAGTTATATAAATGAAAACAAACCTAGTTGCAAACTTTTTATATCACAAACCATACTGACACATTCCCAGTTACAATCAATATACATCTACCCAATCATTTTCACTCAAACATTAAATATCTCATTTAAGTCCTGCCTTCTTTTAAACCTCATTTCTCCCCTGTATGAATAGTTCATACAATCCCCATTTTTTTCTATGCAGTTTGCTCTTACCTTTTTCTAAAGATCTCACTTCCAATTGTTTTATCTGTTACTATATTCATTACTTCTAATATAGTGGGCTTAGATTTTGATTTCCATTTTCTAGCAACTGCTTTTTTGGCAGCGACCATAATTATAGACAGCAGGGCCTTACCATACCTAGGCAATTTTGATTCTGTATTATAACTCAGAAAAATCATCTCTCTCATTAGACCAATCTGCCCACCCAGCATCTCTGACAGTGCACCCCGCTGGGAACCCTTAAAGTCCACCAACTCACTGCACTCCCAGAAAATATGCTCCCATATAGTTGTATATAGTTATTGTTGTTGTTGTGTGTGTTGTGTGTGTGTGTATATTGTTTGTTATAATAAAAAAAAAAAAAGAAAAAAAAAAAAAAAAAAAAAAAAAGAAAATATGCTCCCAATTATCTCTTTCTTCCTTTTCACACCTCCAACATTTGCTATCTACCTGTGGAAAAAATCTCTAGAGTTTATTTGGTGTATAAAATATCTATGTAGACATCTCCAAACAAAAATCCTAAATCTTCTAAATTTTGTTACATATTTGGGAGACATACATATATCTTCCCATTGCTTCTTTTTGAATTGCTTATCCAGTCTCTCTTCCCAATCCTTTCTAATGTCCTCTGAGTCTTATAATTATCGTGCAATATTTTATATGCTCTGCTAATTATTCCCTTTTTAATGGCAATAACTCTATTTATATATTTCCATTCCTGTCTGCATTATACAAAATTACCTTTAATTTCTCTAAACTGGCTAAAATTTCTCTAAATATAAAGTCATTGTCATATAAGTTGTAGCTATATTGTTAATGTTTTTTACATTCTTCCTAATTTGCTATAATTGTTTAAATTGTAGATTTTTTAATTGTTTTTTATTGTATTATTTTTAAAGATTACAAAATTATTGCTATTAAAATGTTTTTGTAATACTTTGGAGCTTTTCTCCATGGGCCTCCATTGAAAATATATACCTACCCAGTCGAATTTTCCTAATAATCAAATGCCAATAAATACATAAATAAGTAGTTAGGTAACTGAATAAATTAACTTTTCAAATAGTTAAAATTGCAATGGAAGAGTGCAGATAGGTCTAAACACTTGTATGAGCAGGAATTATAAGTATTTTGATGTGTGCAACAAGGTCTATTTTTAGCAGAGTACAGAAGGAAGAAAGATGTTAAGAACTTGGAAATGTGGCTTTTGCAAAGCTTGCAGCCATATTAAATGTTCCAACAGTTTTGTTCACCCGGTAACTAACAAATGCTATAAGTTCTTTGGTTTTGCTAACTGCAACACCAAGAATGTTATATACGTTGGCATTTGTAATTTGTGCCAAGCCTATTATGTAGGAAAGACCAATAGAAAGTTTAAGGAACAGATACTTCACCACCTGTTAGACATCAAGAATAAAGTGGCAACCAATGCCCTATATGGACATGTGTCTGAAAATCCAGGGCATTCATTTAGCTTTATGGTTATCTCAAATGTGACTACTAACCTTCATGGAGGAGACATTGTCAACAAAACTGAAAAGGAAGAAAGCAAATGGATCATGAACCTCAGAGCTAATTTATTTCCAGGGCTCAACAGAGTAGTTCCTATTAAACCTATTTTGAAAGAGAGAAGCCTAATTAAGAAATGAAATGGAGGCTTAAAGAAGGCGTGCATCTGATTAATGTATGTGATTGGCTGAGCAATTAAGGATCTTTAACAGCTGTAAGTCGGGTCTATACACTAGGATCTAAAGAAGTTTTTTTTTTTAACTGAAAGCGCTTATCCTGTTTGACCTGCAACTTGAACAGCACAATTTGTGCTTTTTATTTCTTCGTTTTATTAAAGCCTACATTTTAACAGAATTTCTCAGTGAACTTTTCATTGTGGTGGAAGCCTTTTTTTCATTTTACTATTTTTAGATTTGGGGCATTTTGTAATTACACATGCATATATCAGAGATGTAATATATGACCTAAATTGTGTGTTCTGAACATAGGCCAAGGAATCAGGAGAGACTCCCATCTAGTCATTGAGGATGTCACTAGGCAAGGACTCAACAGTTTCTGTATATCCTTGCTTTTAGTAGTGGAGAAGTAAAAGTGAGGGCAGCAAACAGTGGGGCAGAGGGAAGAAGGAAAGAAAAAACTGAGGCAAAATGAGGCAAGAGAAAGGTGGTAAAGACGTGTACAAAATCTTAGGGGGTGAGATTACAACATATATTATGTATGATTTCACCTTTTGAATACCTCAAGCTGCTTCCATCCATCCATCCAACCATCCAGCCACATCCCCTTTTTCCATTTTTACACATGGGACTGGGGTGTCACTTCAACAGTGACTGTCAACTAGCCAAGGTTCATGCCACCAGGTGGCCACTGTGATTATGCTTCAAAAATCAGGAAAATGACAGACCTGGAAAGCATTTCTGTGGCATGATACTTGGCCATAACAGCACTTCCAGAGGTGTGTAACAATTGTTACACTCCCTAAACCCTGTCGTGGTCAGGTCTCATGAAGGGGATGTTCCTTTAAGCTCAACTGCCCACAAATATCTTGCCTCATACTTTTATTCTGGTAAGGTTACAGATGTCAGCTTGTACGTACCTTATTTAAGTAAATAACTATCCCTGACTTTTTCTTTCACTTGCATTTACTCAATATGTGACAGCACTCACTTAGTGCTATACCGACTTTCAAAGATGGTGAAAACAAGTTGTGTTCTTTTTTTCTTTTGTAGCTCATAGTACATGGAGATTGATCTTGAGGTGAATTTCTTGATATTCATGTCTTGAACACATAACAACAAGGTTACGAATGGAGACGTGATCATAATCTACTATGTTAACTAGCTTCCAAATCTGCTTAGGTTGTTGCCAAATGTGTGTGTGTGTGTGTGTGTGTGTGTGTGTGTGTGTGTGTGTGTGTGTGTGTGTGTGTGTGTGTGTGTGTGTGTGTGTGTGTGTGTGTGTGTGTTTGCACACATGGAGGGAAATGGTTTTGAAAGCAGATGGCTTTCTATAGTCTTACAGCTTTCATGGTTAAATTCCTAAGGGTCACAAACTTTTTTTTTTATTTTGAGGACTAATATCCATTTTCTACAATCTCCACATTAATACTTTTGTTTCAGAAAGCATCACTTTGAATTCTTTAGTAATCCAAAGATTTTATCTTGATCTGTACAGTCTGGAGATAACTGGAAGGTACTTCAGTTGAAGTGAAAGAAGTGTTTCAGTGAGAAGACAGGTATTCTAAGGAAGAGTTAATGAACTGAAGAGAGGAAACAAGTCAAATTTAAAAAAGGCACTTAGGATATCTGATATAATTGATAGATGGGGATTATTTTTTACTTAGATAAGTTGGTGGGGTGTAGGAGTTACAGTTAGACATACCATGGGTATATGGTTGTTATGCATAATGACAGTACAATGATGGGTTATGGTTAATGAAAAATGACAAATGATTGAAAAGTTACTCTGGAAAGTCTAGTGGAGGGGTGTTGGGGTGAAATGATGAAAAGGGTGATGAATGTTAACTGATGTTTTGGAGATAAGATATGAAGGAGAAATTATAACAGACTGCATGTTTTAGAGGTGATAAGGGAGTTAGAGCTTCTTTTCTGTGTTTGTGAATTAAGAGTGTGGTATTCTGATAATCTGGGTAAGTAAACTGGAAATGTAGAACAAGGAGTTAGTGCAGTGTGTATTTGGGCTAAGTAGAATAACATATCTTTAGATTATTAGGGGGATTAAGGGGTGTATGATGTTAAGAAGGATTTAGAGTTTACAGCAGTGAAACTGAGAAGATTAAAGTTAGGATATGAAGAGTTTAATTTAAGGTTGACGAGGGCTAAATGAAATAGGCCAAAGTTTGTACTGTGTGCACAATTTAACTTGAAGCAGTTCTGAAGAATAGGTGTGCTCTGAATAAGTAACATTATGTATATTTGAACACTTTGTGCATAACAAGAAATGGAAGCACAACTTATATGTGAAGGATTCATATCATATTTGATAACAAGGCATGAACTAAAGCAGTTAACCATTCCTATATAGGGAAGAGAGCTTAAGGTGGTTGCAGAACAGAATATTGGCATTTCCAATAACAATAATGTATTTGTACTGACATATTGTATACAGATTGTCTAGAATACAAATGATGAGGTGCAGTTTAAGGGAAAATGTTTCAAAGCAGGCAGGGAAGAAATACAGCAGTTTTAGGAGAATTGTATTATGGTGTTGATGTATGGAGTGAAGAAATTATAAATGCAAAACCACTGGTTGTGGCCTGTGATAGGGGCAGGTGGGGGCAAAGCAGGCCTCTAATTTGATGGAATGTAGCCAGTTAGTTACCATACATGCACAGTTTGCTGCCTGTGTACCAGCTCCTCCTGCTGGTCCGTACTCCTTGTGCTCACTATAAGGGCCTCCATGATCAGATTGTGTGTGCTTTAGGTCACTCCTTTGCCTCAGTGACACCTGCAATCCTTTGGTGCTTACTTGCTCACCTAACCAGTGTTGCAGAAGGGAGAGTATGATTTTCCTAGCACAGATGACATTTGCTGCTCAAAACACCCTTAATTCTATTTTGAAATCCATTTTGAAGATGAACAAACCCAGCTTAAAATATGTACTTGCAGAAGATTTCTGCAAACTGAAACATGAGCTCTACCTTCAGGAAACACTATGCACCTAAGTAATAGCAATGAATATATAAACTATTACATGCACAATCACCCTAATGACACCTGTAATTCAGTCTTTGACCACTTCAGATATAGTCTAAGCCTGCCCCATGTACACTGGTCTGAACCTGACAAAGGTGTCACAGCAATGTAGTTCTCAGCCTACAAGTTATAACTACAAACTATGGTCCTCAGTACTTTTACGGAGAATCTGACATTCACAAAAGACATAACAGGAGGCACTTTGGACATAAAATGGTGAATAAATAACAGGAGGCACTTTGGACATAAAATGGTGAATAAATATGAAACTAATGTCTTGTCAGGTCTGACTTAGAAAATCAAATAAATTGCAACAAAATGACCCACATTCTGGTAGCCTCCACAAAAGCAGAAAGTTGCTCCCATCACAGTTATTTCCAAATGATGTAAGATCTAACATATTTAAGCAGAAAGAAATCTTAAGGCAACAATACCATACCCAACAAGGGACATTTCTGAAACAAGAAATCCTAATACTCTATGTTAATATTTAAATATCATACAAGAAATGCTAATACATATCTAAATATCATACAAGAAATGCTAATATTCTGTGTTAATATCTAAATATCATACAAGAAATGCTAATACTCTATGCTAATTTCTAAATATCATACAAGAAATGTTAATACTCTATGTTAATATCTAAATATCATACAAGAAATGCTAATACTCTATGCTAATATCTAAATATCATACAAGAAATGCTAATATCTAAATATCATACAAGAAATGCTAATACTCTGTGCTAATATCTAAATATCATACAAGACATGCTACTACTCTATGCTAATATCTAAATATTATACAAGAAATGCTGATACTCTCTGCTATTATCTAAGTATCATACTTCTATCTAAGTATCATACTTCTGTTCCAGCAAAAAGATCCCTGTGGTGATTAATATAAAGAACATATACAGGGAGTTAGTATGGCTGCAGTGTTATACATGTATATATGAAAGTTTCCTGTTTTGGACAAGCTACTGTAAAATAATGCCACAATGTAGTAATTATTATTTGTACTCTTACAATCTCAAACGTCAACTTCTTTGACAAGGGTAGGCAAAGTGTTAAAACAGGGACAACCTTTTACTCCCAATTCATTTAAAAATGTTATAAAACACATTTTGTATCAGTCTTCATTTTCTGATCAATAATCAGCATGGGCAGCTGCATGCAGTAAGTAAGTAACTTGTATTATTATTATGGGCAGCTGCATGCAGTAAATAAGTAACTTGTATTATTATTATGGGCAGCTGCATGCAGTAAGTAAGTAACTTGTATTATTATTATGGGCAGCTGCATGCAGTAAGTAAGTAACTTGTATTATTATTATGGGCAGCTGCATGCAGTAAGTAAGTAACTTGTATTATTATTATGGGCAGCTGCATGCAGTAAGTAAGTAACTTGTATTATTATTATGGGCAGCTGCATGCAGTAACTTGTATTATTATTATGGGCAGCTGCATGCAGTAAGTAAGTAACTTGTATTATTATTATGGGCAGCTGCATGCAGTAAGTAAGTAACTTGTATTATTATTATGGGCAGCTGCATGCAGTAAGTAAGTAACTTGTATTATTATTATGGGCAGCTGCATGCAGTAAGTAAGTAACTTGTATTATTATTATGGGCAGCTGCATGCAGTAACTTGTATTATTATTATGGACAGCTGCATGCAGTAACTTGTATTATTATTATGGACAGCTGCATGCAGTAACTTGTATTATTATTATGGGCAGCTGCATGCAGTAACTTGTATTATTATTATGGGCAGCTGCATGCAGTAAGTAACTTGTATTATTATTATGGGCAGCTGCATGCAGTAACTTGTGTTATTATTATGGGCAGCTGCATGCAGTAACTTGTATTATTATTATGAGCAGCTGTATGCAGTAACTTGTATTATTATTACACTGTGGCAGCTATAGGTCACCCTACATGTCTGAAGAATCTCTCAATACATACATGAACCTACTGGAGACACTCGTCATTAAACCTGACTCCATACTTAAGTTATAGGAGACTTTAATCACTCCTCTATAGACTGGGTATCCTATACACTCTTGAATCTACAGACACATATATTCCTGGACACAGTAAATACAAACACCTTTGACCAAATAGTGGACCTCATGCTCACAATTATGGGAGATTGCTGCACCTCCTCCCCACAATGTCTCATCCTCCCAGTTAATCAAAATCAACTTTGTAATCCCATTAAAACAGTTAGGAACTATTCCAAGGTGAATTGCCTTTTATTAAGTGATGGACTGTCAAAATTCAATACCCCATACAAACCCTAAGAATACAGTAGGGTCTGCTGAATTGCTCTCAGAAACTCTGTACACCCATGTCAATGACTGCATAGGGGCTGCTGTACCTACCAGTAATCCCAGGACATGCCTCCAAAACAACCCACTGTGATGATATCCCAAATTAAACAAGGGATACAACAAAAGGGAAAAATTGGTGAAAATAAGGAAGGGTATTTCTCATAAAGACAAAACTCTCTCATCAAAGTAAATATGCAACTAAGAGGGCTAATTAGGTTAAGCAACGCCAACTTTGAGGTTAAGATAGCCTCCCAGGTGAAAGATAACAATAAGACCTGGTAAAATTATGTCAGAAACCTCAAGGGCAGCACACAGCAGTGTGCTGAACTGGTGGTTAATGGTGCCATATTCACTGAGCCAGGCAACATAGTGGATCTGTTAGTGGACAAATTCAGTTCCAACTTTATACCCTTCTCACCCCAACTATCCACCCAAAATACATTCAAACGTAACCCCTCCAACTATAACTAGGCATCCTGTATGGGCTGACTCACTAAAGCCAAGTACACAGTCTCAATGAGCCCTTATAACATCCTAGGATGACTCCTGCCTCCTGAATTGTCTGAAGTACAACTTATCAGGACCCTTGGAGTCATTATTTAACTCTAGTCTTAAAAAAGGCTTTGTGTCAATTGAATGGATGACTGCAGTGGTCATCCCTCTTCATAAGGGAGGACCATCAACAGATCCTGGAAACTACAAACCCATTAGTCTGACCAGAGCTGGATCCAGCACTAGGCGACCTAGGCAGTTGGCTGGTACCTGCTGGCTTGGGGGACCGCTGGCCAAGGGTGGAGCTGCCACAACATTTAATTTTGAATTATACAATTAAAACATTAAAACATTTAATGGTGTCTTTGCGATTTCTTCTTTAAGAATGCAAATGCATGCTGTGTCTGTGTATTTAGTACAATGCACGTATGCACATCAACATGGATGTGTTTCTGCTGCTGTTTCTTTCCACATGTGTGTAATTTAAACTTACTACTGTTGTCATGAGAGACAAGACAAGCCGTTCCTTCCTTCAGTGTGTTACAGAGGTCTGTGTGGTGTGTTTGTGTGTAGTTAGGGATGGCAGGTTAGTTAATTTGTTCAGTTTAAAAGCTTGTTCTCTGGTTACAAGAGACAAGAGCCTGAATCCTCTACACCAATTACTGGTGCTAAAGGAATATGAGTTTCAGTGCATTTTCAAGGATTTGTGAGTTTCAAGACAAGAGAAGAGAAGTTTACTGTTGTTCAAGTTGTCCGTTTTCAATGTGTAACTATTATGTTTGGCAAATGGCCATTGATGTTTATGCTATAGAATTGAAAGCAGTGTTTGTACTTGAACAGGTAGAATATTTGCCTTTGGTGCAGAAGGCTGTAGGTTCTACTCCCACACCATGTAGATTGGTTGGCAATACTGGGGTACATTTTAAGGAGACATGGGGGTACTGCACTCCTGAGTGGATGAGATGCCTAGCAGCTATGAACTTGTTGTTGGTTTGCCAGCCATTCCATATTGGAATATTACCAGCTTACAATTTGTTTTTAATGTAATATAGACACAGTATTCTTCAAGGGCAGCAGGCACTGAATTTGTAGATAAACACTCAGATGTTCAATTGCTTGCCAGTAGCAACCTCTTCATTAGTTACAGATCAGTTTAATGCAGAATTATTTAGATGACTTTTACTTCTGCAGAGATTGTGCATCTTGAATGATGCTGGTGGACTGAAATGACAAAGGTTTGAGTGGCCTTTTATGGTTGAAATGTTCTGAAATGGATAGTTTTGTCATTATTGGTTCATACATTTTTTTATCCATGCTTAATGGAAAATATTCAAAAGTACAAATTTAAAACACACTTGAACAAAAAGTAATCTAATACAATCCAATCAGGAAGGTGAATCAAGAAACACACACACATGTATGCATGTTCTTAAAAATGTGTGCAAGCAGCATATGGTTGGGAAAAAGCCCAAAGGTAAATTTAATCTACTACTGAAAAGATGCATTTTCTTTGAATGTGGGTTTCGGTGCCATTTCAATGAATGTGAGTTTTAGAAGCAGAGACGTTTATTTTTCTTGCTACAGTGAGACTATATTGTTTTATTTAACAAATGGCTGTCATTGTTTGTACTATAAAATTTGAAATAAAAGTTTTAAAATAAATCCAGATATCTGTAATCATTGCAGAAGTAAAGATGAAAATAGTATGTACACTGAGAAGTCTGAACAGTGTTTACAGTAAATATGAAATAACCAAGTAATGGGACACTAGAATGGCTGGGGTGAGAGTGTTGCTGCCTGGGAGGGAGGCCCTTATACATTACCCTGTTTACGGCCCATTTGACCATAACCTGGCTTTGAGTCTGACTAGTCTTATTTGCAAAGTCATGGAAAGAATTATCATGGAAATTATCAACAAGGACATACGAGACCTGCAGACATCAAACTCATCTCAGTTTGACTTTGTAAATGAAGGTTATGCTTAATGATTCTGGTGAACTTCTTTGAAAAAGTCCCTAATGCAATGGATGAGAGAAAACGGTGCATACTGCCTACTTAGATCTGGCTAAAGCATTTGATATAATACCCTACTTGGGCATTGACAACAATCTTATGGAATTAGGTATCAGCTACTTTATAACATGCTGGATAGGTAGCTGGCTCACAGATAGGACCCAGGAGACTAGAATCAGTGAGGCAACCTCCATAAAGAGGCCGGTCACCAGTGAAGTCCCCAAGGCTATGTGAGAGATCAACTCCTTCTTTGGCGTCTACTTCTTGGATGTCAAAGCCAATGTAAAAGGCTTCTGCTTAACCAAGTTCACAGATGGTTGCAAACTGGGAGCAGTCATTGAATCGTCCCAAGAAGAGAACACCTTTCAGGTGGTTCTAATACTGATAAACACTTGTTGCCAAAGCCATGGCTTAAAAATGAATAGCAAGAAATGCATTATAGTACATTTTGAGAAGTCTGCCAACCCCAGTAACTATGTTATCAATAAAACACCCTTAAAAGTTGATTCACTAGTCAGGGATCTGGGAACTCATGTAGATAGTAACCTAGCCTTTGACCAACATGTGTCCATGGTAGTAAGAAAATCCTTCTATGTTGCTCAACTTATAAGCAACGTCATGGCATATATGTCCAGAAAAGTCAATGTACCACTGTACTCAGCCCTCATGAGATCCATCATAGTATTTAATGCCCCTTTCGGTATTAACCTGACCAGACATATGCAGCATCTGGAAGATACACAAAGGTTTCTTACAAAAAGAATATAGGGAGTGAACATAATGTATGCTGATCACCTCAAAGCCCTGTCTCTTTAGCATCATACAGACTTCTGAGAGGTGATCTTTGCCTAGCATGCAAGGCATCCCTTAACCCTGTTCTGATGAACCTTTTGCACAAACACAAAACAAACAACATCAGAAACATTAGATTAAAAGAGATCAATTTAACTTGTGACATAAATAGAACATGTTGGAGGGACAGATATGTTTCTCAGAGAATTCCTATTTTCTGGAACTGGCTCCCCATCCATGTGGAGCAGAGTTCCTCCCTATCCCTATAAAAGCACAACTTGGACCAATGCATAAGTAAATCTGTAGTTCACCACTGGTCTGGCTACTATGTTTCTCATGGACAGAGGTAGTCAATAAATCACCCCATACACTAATCAAATCTGTGGGTCACATTTGGGTTGCGTGTCTAGGCTTATAAAGGCCCTAGTGGACCTTATTCTAGGTTACACCCTTGAACCTATGAACCTATGAAATTGTCAAATGCAGGGATGTTTGACTCTAAATGAAAGGCTTTCTGCATCAGCCCACATGTTCCAATCAGTAATCAGCATGAAGCCTTACATGCATTACCCAACATCAAACTATATTTTCTCCATGACAATGTATGCAACTAGAGTGGCATTCCTGAAAAGCCAATAACTCATTTAATACATCAATAAATAGAACACGTTTCACATCAAAATACATTAATTAAACAATAATCAGCATGAGGCACACTGACTACATTATAGTATTATAGAACATATCTTACAACAACCTGTATTCTGTTATTGTTGTTGCTGTTGCTTATGTGTATTTATTTATGTTTTTATGTTTGCACATGAGCCATTATGAAACATTTGAATAGCATTTGTGACAAGACTGCAATTCATTTAAAAAGTTACTAGAATGGGATTGCTTCAGTCTACATTTTTTCCATAATAGTGCATGAATCTACATTTTCTCCACAATAGTGCATGAAATTACTCTACTCTGGCCTTACTGTAAAGCCCATAATTCATGTACAAAATTAAGTATGATCCTCTCTACTTGGCCATCACTGAGACTGCAGTGCAATTACTAATTGCACCTTAATTCTTTTAAAAAGTTACTAGAATATAAATATCAACCTATATGTGCTACACAATAAGCATGGCACTGTAGAATGGCATTAATGATCATTATTCACTGTAAAAATAAACTCTAATTCAAATTTTAAAACAACTGTCAACAGCATTTACTTAACCAGACAGTGCATACTCAGTCAAACTACCCAGATGGACTTTCCTGGCATGAAATGTCATTAAATAAAATAAATAAATAAAATCTGCAGAAACCCTTGATTCACTGCAAGTGTTAAAACAGGAATGCTTCTACTCAGTAGAAAATGGATAAATGGCATTATTCAAGTGCAACTATGAAAATAAATAAATAATTAAAAAACATGCTGTTCAGCACCAGGTTTTCTGACATCTCCACATCCTCTCCTAGCTAAATCTGCTACTCCAGTGCAACGTGTTTAGGGGTGTGTTCAACTGATACAGATTAACTAAGCTAAGCTAAGATGGCGGTACCTTGTGTGGCAGCAGCTGCTCTGGGTCCTGATGTGCGTTTTGTGTTTTGTGTGGGAATTGTCAATTTGTCATCTGTTTAGGAGTCTGTCTGACTTGATCAGGTGTGCAGTTGTCTGCAGCTATGGTGTTTTTGTTTGAACTTGTATATTTGCTATGTTTTTGGAGATATTTGGGCTGATCATAACTGTTTGGGCCTTCAGTAGTGGCAGTTGCACTGAATGTGGGTAGAAGAGACCCTACTTTGGCTGCTGGTTTTGGATTTTGAGTTCTTTTGAGCTGGAGGGATTGGTCTAGGACTTGGAACGTTGCTGGTGTTGAGGGTGGAGCTAGCAATGGTGTGACTGGTGTGGATGGAGTAGATTGCTATGGTCACTGTGTCAGTTTGGTCAACTGTGGTAGTCTAGGCCTTCAGGTGGTGGCGGTTGTGCCAAATGCAGGTAGAGGAAGCCTGACTTTGTCTGCAGGTTTTGATGTGAATCCAGATTTAGGTTCTGTTGAGACAGAGGGGACCTGTCTGAGACTTAGGACTTGGGACACTGTTGGTGTTGGGGATAGATCTAGTGATGGTGTGGATGGTGAGGGTTGCTGCACTCGCTGTAATCGCCACTGTGATGGGTCAAGCATGGTTAGTGCAGCTTTGGTGCCTTCAGATGGCTTGCACTCCATTATTGTTGTTGTTGCTTATGTGTATTTATTTATGTTTTTATGTTTGCACATGAGCTTAGAGAAACATAATTTTGGTCAGCTGTGCACTATTGCTGTGTGGTCTGAATGACAATAAAGTTAACTTTGACTAAAAGCCAGTATTGTATTTGCAGTCAAATCCGAGTGTTGTAGTGCTCTGTTTGTGGTCGAAACTGTAATGCATTTGTAGCAAACAGTCTGCTGCAGTTTAAAAGAATAAATTATTTTTTTAATACAATGTGTGGAAGGAGGGTCATTGACCTAAATGGCTGGTGCAAGAGAGAGGGAGCCTGTCCTGCATCTGGCCACCTGGTAGATGTGCCTGTAGAATGAACAGCCTTTTTTTCTTTTAGTTCCTCAATGGAACAGATGGAGGATCGTGGATCTAACTATAATAAGCTGATTGCTATAATGTAAAATCAGCTTATTACAGTGAATTGCTTTTTTTCTTTTGCTCTTATCTTGAAAAGCTTAGAGGCTAGGATGCTGACTTGTGGTGTAGGCACAGGGCACTGTTTGCGATATCTGTGCTTCTGATGACAGGTGAAGGAAAAATCACATAGTGAAAACAGACATTCCAATAGATGGAGTTTTAAAAACAGCAGAGTTTTAAACTGAGCAGCAGCTACCTAACTAGCTAAGTAGACTTTTAGATCAGCTGACTGAGAAACCCCAGGGCTAAAGCCAACATAAAAATAGATGGACTCCAAGATTCAACAAACTTTGGAATTGGGCAGACACTACCTAGTCAGCTAAACATAATTTTAGGTCAGCTGAGATGGAGATCTAAGCGGAAAAATAATTTGACCATAGACTATAAAACTGCACTGCCCCTACCTAACCAATTGACTACAGCTGAACTGTAGGCCAGCTGATAGAGAAATACATTGCTCAGGACTAAAATCAACATATTAATAGATATTGTCTATGATTCATCAGATTTTCTGAACAGCTACTACCTAAACAGCTAAACAGAGTTGGAGGTGAGATAGAAGGGAGAAGCCAGGACCAAAACCAGCATGTCAGTAGAATGAGTCTGTGATTCCGTAGACTTTGAAATTAGATTTATTTATTTTATGTTGTTGAGTGGGTAATTTTCACGAATTCTGTGGCTTACTTTCAGAGAGAACTTAGGATAATACTCATTCTGACTAAAAGAAATTGAATCAGAGCACCAGGGAAATTACATCTACTCTTTCATTGGTAAAAGACATGCAATCATTTATCTCCACCCAAATTACTAACAATTCACAGAAAGTACTGAATAAACAGATTGTTGGATCAAAAGGAGTTGGGAGAAGCAGTTGATTTAAAGGCAATAGAGTGAAATGGAAACTTTATACAATTTCATGTGGCTAAGTTCAAGTATGATTTACATGAGGAAGATTACCTCTGATTTGGGGAGATAGTAAAATAAACTGAAAAGATTTAGAGACAATGAATGTAAACACATTGAAAGAAATGTAGAAAACAAAGGAACAGCCGTGATTTGTGAGGCAAAATGGTAGACCAGGAACTGTAGATAAACAGCATTGGGAATAGGGACAAGGGAGAAGTGACAATAATGCATTCAAGGTGGATAAAGGGAAAGTAAATTTTGAGCTGAGAATCTATGGCTGGAAGAGCAGAGGTCAACTAAAAAACTGAAGTATATGGATCCAATTTATGGTCTCCACTTGAGACCAGCGCATAGATGACATAGGATTTGAGAGAAATTGAAGGAGAAAAGATTCTAGACATTTGGAAAGCAGGAAGTAGATAATTTTCATATGATGTGGTCCTGTTGTAAAACAGGCAGATGTGGAAAGAGATGAGTATGGACATAGTCAGGCAGATGTTGAAAGAGATGAGGAGTATGGACAAAGTCAGGCAGATGTGGAAATAGATGAGGAGAATGGACAAAGTCAGGAAGATGTGGAAATAGATGAGGAGTATGGACAAAGTCAGACAGATATGGAAAGAGATGAGGAGTATGGACATAGTCAGGCAGATGTTGAAAGAGATGAGGAGTATGGACATAGTCAGGCAGATGTGGAAAGAGATGAGGAGTATGGACATAGTCAGGCAGATGTTGAAAGAGATGAGGAGTATGGACATAGTCAGGCAGATGTGGAAAGAGATGAGGAGTATGGACATAGTCAGGCAGATGTGGAAAGAGATGAGGAGTATGGACAAAGTCAGGCAGATGTGGAAATAGATGAGGAGAATGGACAAAGTCAGGCAGATGTGGAAAGAGATGAGGAGTATTTACAAAGTCAGGCAGATGTGGAAAGAGATGAGGAGTATGGACAAAGTCAGGCAGATGTGGAAATAGATGAGGAGAATGGACAAAGTCAGGCAGATGTGGAAAGAGATGAGGAGTATTTACAAAGTCAGGCAGATGTGGAAAGAGATGAGGAGTATGGACAAAGTCAGGCAGATGTGGAAAGAGATGAGAATGGACAAAGTCGGGCAGATGCAGAAAGTGATGAAGAGTATGGATAATGTCAGGCAGATGTGAAAAGAGATGAGGAGTATGGACAAAGTCGAGCAGATGCAGAAAGTGATGAATAGTATGGACAAAGTTAGGCAAATGCAGAAAGAGATGAGGAGTATGAACAAAAATGTATGGTAGCAAAACATCATAAGCATAGCTTCTATTTATTTGGAGTAGAACTGCAAATTTGCTGAAGTATAGAGATAGAGATAGAGGGTTGATACATAATTGGTATGGAGTGAATCTATTTAAGCACAAAAGATGGAGGAATATGAATTTAGCAGAATGGAATAATGAAGATGTTAACAGATGTATTAGAAAAATGAGCAGGGGATGAGACAGAATCATTGGGGTAAATGGCTGTTGACCAGATGAGGTATGCATTAATGCAGGCAAAAAGGACAATGTTTTCATCATAGAGAGGCTGTATAAGGGATAGAAAATTGTAGCAGACAGGTAATAAGAGGAAGAACAACAATGCTGCCACAGAGTCTGGATGTGGGAGCGTAATCTAACAACAGTGGCTGGGCAATCTTGCTTAGTTCTAGGAGAGTCTGGTATATAGAAGGACAAGGCCCATGTTGGTTTGAATGTGGTTATAAAAATATGATGATAGTACATGAGAAATAATTATGCAAAGGCAAGTGAGAGAGAAGGGTTTCCTTATCACTAAGGGAACCTTAATTTTAGACAATGTAGCTAGATGGGTGATTGTAAAGGAACAACCAACAAATATAGTAACTTTTTTGAAAATATTGATTAATGGATAGCTTTAATTTCTCAGACTGCAATACACTGCATTGCAGTGCTTTTAGCATTTTGAGAGATGTTAAAAAACATACAGGAAAACTGTTAGGGATATTCATAAGAGAATACAATGAATCACACAGCCAGCATCTGTTTCTAGGTTCATAGGTTAGTACTAAGCTAACTGCCCTTGCAAGCCATTTTAAGCCTAGCCGATTATCCCTTGTGAGATTCAATCCCTGCACTTTGCGTTTGTAAGGCAAACACCTTCGCCATTAAGCCACACTCCCAACTCCCTATTATATTCTATTATAGTTTTTCATGTTTTAATTGATCTCCTTTCTAAATGTTGCTATTTTAATGAGTTTACTTTTTATATGAAATAGAACTTAACTGTAGTGGCATGATGCTGTTACTTTCTATTGTGGACAAAGTGTTATCCACTGGTATAAACACGAAGCACGAAAAACAACATCCACTATTTTATTTGATGAAATACAACAGATTATTTAGTTATAATAAGTTAAAAATCTGAGATTTAACATGGAGGCTTGCGATATATCTTACCTTTTAAAGGTTAGAGAAGTGTAATTAAAAAAAATACTAGAAGATAAAATGTGCATACAGACACACATACGTTATTAGACCTGGGCAAAGTGAGGTGGAGTATTCTGTGCCAAAATGGAGGCAAAGGGAAAGACTGTAACTTCAGATAGTCATCACTGGCATAACATTTTCATACCCGATAAACCAGAGAGATTTTAGGGAATCAAATATGTTACTGGCTCAATAGAAGTAAAGTAGCAAACGCTGCCGGACCCCTCCCAGCACCCAGCAACAGGTTGACATCACACTTTAGTCATGAATAAATAATGTTATGTGTTTCTTGGCTGTATGAATATTCATCTGGTTTTGTCACTGGCAATCAGATACTGCAGACTTTTTAATTCACTAATTCACAGGGCAAATAAACTATTTTCAATGAAGGATGGATGGGCCAGTGAAGTGCAACAAAGCCAATTGTACAATTTACTTTTACTTTACCCTTTAAAAAAGTACAGGGAGACTTTTGAACTTTGTATGTTAAGATTTCTTCATGCTTTTAAAATACTGAGACAGTAGAATAGATGTAACTACCAGTACATTGCAAAAATGGTTATATAAAGCAGAGGCTGCTGCAAAGCTGATAGTAGGGGCTGAAGTTACCCTATTCTCTATTTTAAATGATGGTTCAATAAAGAGTTCTGAAAAGTTGCAGTATATTCAAAACGTAATTTATTAATCTTTGGTAAAAGGGCCCCATGGGAGCAAGTGATCCACAGTTAAGTGTGATACCAGCGAGTACCTTGGTTTAAAATGCAAGATTAAAAACTTACCAGGACAATATGTTTAGATAATAATTAAAATGCATTCAACTTTGTATTTGTCTGTATCTAAGTGTAGTAGCTGAAGTGGCTTGCTATTTATAGATTATTTCTTTTATCTTATCAAGTCTTTTTTAATTTTGTTCAGAATGACGTTTCATTACTAATAAGTTACAAATATTAATAATATTACTAATACCGATTACTAATAAGTTACAAATATTAATATTACTAATACCTATTACTAATAAGTTACAAATATTAATAATATTACTAATACATATTACTAATAAATTACAAATATTACATTTTCCCTTTGCTTTTGCAAGAGGCCACCCCCACACCTCCTGCTACTTCAATATACCTACTCCAAGATTGCATTACATTGAGGAACAGGGTAAACAAAGACTACACAATAAATATTCCTGCTGTCACAGGCAAATCTAACATCAAAATGTTAATACCTGGTAGCAACCATACCTCTCGTTGTCCAACCACTTACTATAATGAACTTGTAAGGCATTGCATCCTAGAGAAAAAAATATATTTTTGCAGCAGCAGGCCATGGTTTTGTCATCATTGATGAAGTCACTGTGAATTCCATTTAACATGATACAGAATGAAGGTAACTGAGAAATTAAAATCCAAACATCCATTTTCTCAGCATTATTGGAAAGAGTAAATAAAGTGTCTTACAGGGCTAAACAAGGGCAAATACATCAGTACGAAATCCAGAGGAGACATAAACTGCTTATGCAATACAATCGTGAAACCACCTTACTTTAGAAAGAGTCCATTGCTGTCAGGCAAAGGGAAATGTCCTACATGTTAAATTACAGGCCTGCATCACTTAATTACTGAAACTACTTAACAATCAATATATGCATGATGTCACTGGCAAATCTGCATGGCATGTCAATCATTCATCATTTTCATGCCACATCACAGGCATTAGGCTTATCAATCACTTTGGCCTCGTCTATTCCTGTGCCAAACAGCCAGTGAGTCAGTAGAGTGCTACAAAGCTGTTAAGCAATTGTTGTAAAAGTAGATATTGCTACAATAAAGTTGTTAAAACCTGCCATAAAAGGAAAGAGGACCAGCTGAGAAAAAATGGCATGAAAACATTCTCTGCATTTATTTAGTTAATTTTAAACTTTTTAGATTTTAATACAAAATGGTTAAGTTTCTACTATTTTGAATTACAAACTTGTCCAAAGCAAAACAGTTTTAGGTTGACCACTTCTAATTCCAGGGTGGAATCTAGAGACTGCAGTTGATAAAAGTTAATTTGCTGATAAAGTTTGTGTGCGCTTTCTCTGGAACGGGTTAAACATACATTTTCTTTAATGAGTAATATATATTCAGTTCATTTGTTTTCCTTCCTGTTTAGATAAACCGTTCTAATCTAAGTGAAAGTACTTGTCAGAAAAAAACAGATGTTTGATAAAGTCGTTAAGTCATATAGTAGTTCAGTATGTGCCATTATGATTGCATATCTTTATGGCATGTAGTATATAAATACAGCCAGCAGTACCTTTTTTTACAGTTAACAAGTTGGTGCAGTGTCACTGATACTAGATACAGATTATCTAGAGATTAAAGCAACAATTTGTTAAATACAGTTTGGCCTGTGTTGGCGCAGCAGTTAAACTGACTCCATTCCATTGAAGGATAAAGCACTGTCTCAGCAACCTAGCTGATCTGGGTTTCATTTATAATGCAGGTAATAGAGGACCCACCTACAGAAGAATGCAGTGAGTGGCTGCTGGTGGCTTAACCATCTTGCGGAAGGATGTCAGCTCAACTTGCAGCAAGACAGACATCAATCAAAGGCTAGATGTCCTTCTAAAACTTATAGAGTGCAGCATTTATCCTACCAAACATATAAACTTTCATATGTTTGAGGGCTCTGTGTCCAGCACTGAAGAATTCTTACATATCCAGGTTTGTTTCTGGGGAGGGGTTTAGGCTAACAGAAAAAAAAAACAGCTCTGCAGAGAATAGAAGTTAGCATTTACATGCTGAGGGACTGTTGGATAGCTCCTTGGCTTAAGGTAATTAAAGTCTGCCTTCAAATGTGGGCAGCCCTGGTCACAAAAGACAAAGCAGGACTCTGAGACTATTGAAAAGATCATGAGCTAAAAACAGGAGCAGTTGAGAGAGACAGGTGGAGAAGGTCTGCAGCCAACTTCACCTTCAGAATTGTCTAGATTATGGATTCCTTGGCCAACTGCCATGGTGGTACAACAACTACAGGAGAGGGCATGATGGTTGGCAAATACGAGAATAAAAATATATCTGTTAAAGTTGGTATAGGAGCTGTTTTTAAATTGTATTAAAAGCTGAGGTAACCTTTAAAATATCTTTGTTTTGACTGGATAGATTAGGGTACTGTTCATAGCCTTCAGAGGCTATTACACATCCACACTAGCTGACAGTGCTATGTTGTTTAGGTGCATTTTAACTGCATTTAGATAACACATTCTACAAAGATAAAAATGAGCCACAAGAACTGGAGTTTAGACTGAGAAGAAGAGGCATGAATTTTAGCATAAACAACAACTTATTTTCCGCTTTTGTCATTAGACTTCATCAGAAAACAATACATTCAACAATAAAAAAACTTTCAGTTTAAAAATATCTATAAGCCAATATTTAGATATTTCTATTGGCTTATAGATATTTTTAAACTGAAAGCTTTTTTATTGTTGAATGTATTGTTTTCTGATTAAGTCTAATGAAGAAAGCAGAAAACAAAATTGATGTTTACGCTAAAATTTGTGCCTCTTGTTCTCAGTCTAAGCTCCATTTCTTGTGGCTTGTTGTGCTATTCTGGAAGTTTTAGTCTTTTTTTGTGGTTTAAAGATAAAAATTAAGTGAAACTGGTAATGTAACTATGGTCCATGAACTGAATCTGACTTGAAAACCCTATGAATTTATAAAAAAATGTAAGCACATTTTTCTGTGTATTTTTGTTTTTTCTTTTACCCACTGCAGCAAAAAGTAACATCACAAGCTATCAGTATCTGTAAACTGTGCAAATTTCATGACTAGCATTGTGAGATTATCTGTAGTAAATGTATATTTTTAATATGTTTGCCGGTTTAAATGTTGTAAGATTTGGGTTCAAGTCCCACACAATGACAGTTTTCTCAGATGAAGTTACATCAAATAGTAGGATACCAAAGCAATAATAAAACACATGCAAAGGCTCATAATAAAGGAATCATCATTAACACCATTGAAATACACCATTCTAAAACTACTGTTTTGTACAGTTTGCTGAGTTTAGTTAGAAGTAAATGTCTTGCATGTTTAAAAGTATGGCTGTGTAATGCTTACTAGTTTATGATTACATGTATGCTACAAATCAGCAGCATGTACATAAAAATCTGTTATTTCAGCTATGAAAAGGAGAAGGCAAGACACTGATCTGCAACAAATGTCACTGACACTGGCAAGCATATAAATGGTTCAAACATTACATGAGAACTTACTACTATAAACAGGCAATAGTTTCTCAATAAATCCAGGTAGCTCATTTAATGTGTCCACTATAAACCAGGTGGGTTGGTACCTCACAGATGCAAAGTGCAGAGTTTGATTTTGGTTCCTGGTTATTGGGTAAGTTTGTAATAGTCTGCACCAAGGCAGTCTGGTATTTGCCTACAAACCTAACAACATATACAAATAATACTAAGATCAAGGTATTGCCATATACTAAATAACTAGGTATCGTACTAGATGATAATCTTAAATTTAGGCTTCACTGGAAAAACTCAGAGTGCCACAGATTGCTATGATGGAAAGTTTAGTTTATTTCTGCTTTCTTGTAGTTTGAATTACTTCATTGCCTTCTGTTTTGTATATTGTGGTTTATTTAATTTACACTGTTTTACTTGCATTCTGCTTTTCCTTGCATATTTCAACTAAGAAAGAGAACAAAGCTGTGTCTCTTGAAGTCACACACAGATTTTCCCCAACCCTTCCACCATGGTGCTGTTGTGTTTCTAAATTCAACAGTCTTTCTAGTTATCTTCCCCTTATGTTAATTTGACCACATATTTCCTTCCCTATCTTCTTTCATTGGCTATTCTGAGTAACCACAAAATTATCACTTTGTGAGTGCACCCCCCCCCTCCCCCATCAACTATTTAAATTTATTGGTCATCCCACTGAATTCCAAAGAGCTGGAATAGAAATTGCCTGCCCACTTCCAGTCTATCTTGCTCTTTTAAAATTAGTGGCTCCCCACTTAGATAGCTAAAGCTTAACTTACACTGTCTTTCATATCTAACTTGCAACTATTAAGATATTAGCCTATTTTTTTTTCCATCTTGCATTTAAAATCTACAACATCTACTCTAAGACCACCAATTATTGGAGAGCCCACATTCTGTTTTTCTTCTGGTGAGATAAAGAGCATAGAGACATTATTTCCTGGAGACTACTGATCACCAGAAAGCCTAATAAGTGTTTCACTGGTGCCAGCTTGGAACCTGTTCTTATATTTTGCTCCAGGTTAGAGATGGAAGAGAGCGGATTGATTCCTTACTGTTTCCTATGGGCAGTGAGTGTTAGAGATGGAAGAGAGCGGATTGATTCCTTACTGTTTCCTATGTGCAGTGAGTGTTAGAGATGGAAGAGAGTGGATTGATTCCTTACTGTTTCCTATGTGCAGTGAGTGTTAGAGATGGAAGGGAGCGGATTGATTCCTTACTGTTTCCTATGTGCAGTGAGTGTTAGAGATGGAAGAGAGTGGATTGATTCCTTACTGTTTCCTATGTGCAGTGAGTGTTAGAGATGGAAGAGAGCGGATTGATTCCTTACTGTTTCCTATGTGCAGTGAGTGTTAGAGATGGAAGAGAGCGGATTGATTCCTTACTGTTTCCTATGTGCAGTGAGTGTTAGAGATGGAAGAGAGCGGATTGATTCCTTACTGTTTCCTATGTGCAGTGAGTGTTAGAGATGGAAGAGAGTGGATTGATTCCTTACTGTTTCCTATGTGCAGTGAGTGTTAGAGATGGAAGAGAGCGGATTGATTCCTTACTGTTTCCTATGGGCAGTGAGTGTTAGAGATGGAAGAGAGCGGATTGATTCCTTACTTTTTCCTATGGGCAGTGAGTGTTAGAGATGGAAGAGAGGGATTGATTCCTTACTGTTTCCTATGGGCAGTGAGTGTTAGAGATGGAAGAGAGCGGATTGATTCCTTACTGTTTCCTATGTGCAGTGAGTGTTAGAGATGGAAGAGAGCAGATTGATTCCTTACTGTTTCCTATGTGCAGTGAGTGTTAGAGATGGAAGAGAGCGGATTGATTCCTTACTGTTTCCTATGTGCAGTTAGCGTTGCCACCCCTCCGTTTTTTTTCCGGAGTGTCCGGAAATCAGTAGGGCACTCCGGTTCTCCGGTTCTTGTAATCGGAGTCCGGAAATAGCGTCAGGCTCGTCAGCGCGTATTAAAAAAAACATTCCGTGACCGTCTTGGACTCTCGTTGATTGGCTGCTTGCTGCAGACGAGGCTCGTGGCAGCAAGCAGCAAATCAACACAGAGTTAGTAGTAAAGCCCTGCAAAGCCTGCTAAAATTTAAGAATATAAGCGGTGCTTCAGCATTACCTTTTACTTTTGTAGTACAAAGGGTGCTGCTTAAGATCTGAAATTCTTGCTTGGAGCCTTGGACATCGTCTTCAGTGGATTGCCTGCCCTGCCTGGAAGCCCTGCCTGCTTGGAAGCCCTGCCTGCTTGGAAGCCCTGCCTGGAAGCCCTGCCTGGAAGCCCTGCCTGCTTGGAAGCCCTGCCTGGAAGCCCTGCCTGCCTGGAAGCCCTGCCTGCTGCCTGGAAGCCCTGCCTGGAAGCCCTGCTGCCTGGAAGCCCTGCCTGGAAGCCCTGCTGCCTGGAAGGATTGCCTTAGCCCTGCTGCCTTGCTTGCTGGAGGAGAAGTGCTGTGGACTGGGTGGTGGTGTGTTCCCTTGCTGGCCCTTTAGCTGCCTGTTCTGTTCTGCTGAGAGCTTGTTTTAGTAGCCCTGCTGCTGATTTTCTGGAGGTAAGTGGATTTTTTAATGGATTCTTTGGAATTAAGGTAGATTTTCAAAGATGAGTGTGACAAGGGAATGAATATTGCCAGCACAACTACTAGTGAATTTTTAAATATTAAATTTATATTAATTCACTAGCTGTGCTGGCACTATCTCATTCATTGATGGTGACAAGATGTGTGTAACTATCTAGATGTTCAACATGTGGTGATTAACTAGAACAGTTTCTAATCTGGTTTTGGACTTGGTTGCAGTGAATGTATAATGACTTCATGATTTGTATAAGATGCTTGGACTGTAGATCTGTCTTTCTAGTCTGTCATCACCGTGATGTTTACCTTGACCTGTGTTTCTTCCTAGGGTGTCTTTCTAGGGTGTACAGTCTTCGTAGTATAGTGAGGCTTAAATGTAGCTTTTTGTCTAGTTTGTCATCACAACTGTTTACCTTTTATCTGTGTTTTCTAGGGTATACCGTCTATACCAAAGCTCAGCTCATTTGATGTTACAGTGAATATATGATTACATGATTTGTATAAGATGCTTGGACTGTAGATCTGTCTTTCTAGTCTGTCATCACTGTGATGTTTACCTTGACCTGTGTTTCTTCCTAGGGTGTCTTTCTAGGGTGTACAGTCTTCGTAGTATAGTGAGGCTTAAATGTAGCTTTTTTGTCTAGTTTGTCATCACAACTGTTTACCTTTTATCTGTGTTTTCTAGGGTATACCGTCTATACCAAAGCTTAGCTCATTTGATGTTACAGTGAATATATGATTACATGATTTGTATAAGATGCTTGGACTGTAGATCTGTCTTTCTAGTCTGTCATCACTGTGATTATGCTGAAGGGTGGAGTAAAGGGGTGTGGCTATTAAAAGGAATGGGTGTGGCTTGATTGTGCATGGGGCGGGGCTTGTTTGTCAGGAAATGGCACAGTAGAAAGGTGGCAACCCTATGTGCAGTGAGTGTTAGAGATGGAAGAGAGCGGATTGATTCCTTATTGTTTCCCATGGGCAGTGAGTGTATGTGTTGGACCTTCCTGATTGATCTGGTTGTTATTCAAGAAATCTACCAGAAAAAACTACAGCATGGCTACAGACCCTTGCATCATCTAGGACAAGACTGCTGACCACCGAAGAGCATGTGGCCTGTTTCTCTTCTTGGGATAGGTGTTACTGCTTTATTTCTGGTGAGAGAAGTACTAGAAGATGCATTTTATCTCAGCAGAGTGAATCTGTGGTGAAACTGCACTAGTAGTAGCCAGACAGTAGTCACTCAGGTGAATCTCCCCTTGTCATCATTCTTGACAAAGCTAGTTCTTTTTTTTTCAGTAAATACTGCTTAATTTGTTGCTGTCTAACCTAACTTCAGTCCATCTCTCAAAATACTTTAACCATAAATCATCTGGGTCTACTCATCAGTTTTCCCTCAAGTATTTGGCAGAGTCCTTTATAGACAAAGACCAAATGAGTTGACATTTTTTCCTGAAAAAGCACCCTTTAAATTTCACCAATACCGGACACAGGACAACTATTGAAGTGAGAAGCACTGCCCCCAGAGTTCCAAACAGATACTCCTGACATTACTTTCTATTCTCGCTACAACTGTCCAATCACTAAAAAGGGCCTGTTGCCATGGATATGAACTTTCCTACTATGTCTGTTACCAGCTTGGTGGATATGGGCATGCTATGGCAATATAGAAACTGCCTCATGTTTACAGACAACAAGTTAATTCTCAAACAAACTGATTTGGTATGTGAGGGATGTATTTACATGATCTCACTGGAAGCAAAGCTCTCACATAAAAGCATTCCTAATGTCAACCAGGTTGTCAGTACATACACATTGCACCTATCACATACAGTTCAAAGTAGACACACAAACACACATATGCTGAGGCTCTTAAATATAGCCTTCCTAAACCCCAAAGACGTCCCTATATGAAGTACACATAATAAATACCATAAGAAGTCCAGAATGCACTGTTTCTAAACACCCACATCAACACATGCAACCACATCTCACACAGCCTGTATTTCTAAGCCCATAAGGCAAGCAACCATGGAATCCTCTGGTCAATGGAGACTCCATTGTGAGACATACCGATGTCAGATGTTCTTCTCACCAGGTTCAGTATCAAAAAATACACAGTCCATTGCTTCTCAGGGGCCAGGATTCACCACATTATGCATGCCCTCTGGTTACTGGACTACAAGTACCAATAAAACACAATCATAGTCCACGTGGGTGTGAATGACTTCAGAAATACCTCCCTAGTCTACATGAAGAGCGACATCATGGTGGTCTGGGAATGTGTGTCCCAAGCTGGTATGAGCCTAGCAATGAACGATAGTTTACCTTTTCCAAGGATGATGCCACAATACGAACAGAAGATAACTGGCTTTAATAATTGGCATAGTTGCTAGCGTCATTCTAAGGAGGTACAATGTCTGCCAGCATGGAAGGAGATGGTCAGCAGGGCATGCTGCTTTGCCAAGGATGGTCTGCATCTCTCCTTACTCTAGGCTTTCAAATATTAGCTAATACACTGTCCTCCCCCACAGTGCCTGTTTTAGGCAATGCCAAACTGAAAGTACTTCTGACATAGCAAATCAAAACCAAGATAATTTAAAGGTGTTACTGCTAAACGTAGGAGTCTAAACAGAAATAAACTATACTTCCTACAAGCTCTCCTCACCCTAGAGAATGCTGACATCCATGCGGTCACTGTGACATGATTTAAAGCTGCAGAGAGCACACTAGCAGTGCAAGGCTATAATACATTCCACACATTTAGCCCAGCTACTACACAGACAGGGACTAAAGGTGGAGATGTCTCAGTTTATATCAAAAATAAATTTACCTCAAGACTGGTCAGACAAGACAACATACTTGAGCTTTTCCACATTCAAATCACCACAAAGTACCATAGCACTTAATTGTAAGCTATAGGTCCCATTCTATGACCCTGAAAACCCATAACATATATTTAAACTTATTAGAAACACTCACCATCCAACCCAATATCATAATCATGGGCAATTTTAATTACCCCACTATTAACAGGGAATGATATATAAAACGAAATGTACATGCAGAAAAACTCCTCTTCTTATTAAATACAAACTCACTGGAGCAGATTGTTAATGTACTGACCAGAGGTGCAAACATTCTGGATCTGGTCCTCACTAATATGCTGCACCCTCCCAAGTGCAATTTCTTCTCCGGTAAGGTCAAACCACAAGATGGCCTCATTTAAAGTAAAAATATAACCTGGAACCCCCAACTAACCCTGGAATATTCACAAACTACTCTAAGGCTAACTTTCTAGCATTAAATGATAACTTAAATTTCAAGCCCTCATAAACCCTAAGAATACTGCTGCCTATGCAGAACTCTTCACCGAAACCCTATATAAGTATGTTAATCGCTGCATAGAGGCAGCTGCACCCACCAGGAAGAAATATAGAACTAACTCACAAAACAAGCCATCCTGGTGGAATCAAGACATTAATAGTCTGTATAACAAAAGGAAGAATTTCATGGCAAAAATTAGGAGTTATAGAACCCATCAGGATAAAGTCACACTCTATAAACTAAACAGACAATTCAGAGGACAAATAAAGTCTACCAAAGCCAAATTTGAAGTAAATTTAGCTTCCCAGGCCAAGGACAACCACAAGGCATTCTCTAGCTCTGTCTGCAAATTCAAAGATAATACACAATTGTGTGCAGAGCACATTGCTAATGGAGCCACTTACACTGAACCAGAAGAAATAGCAAACCTACAGGCTTACAAATTCAGCTCACTCAGGAAATACCATGAATATAACTCACCCTGCTATCACTAGGGAACAGATCCTTAATGTTATCTCTAGGGTCAACAACACTGCATTAATGGGCCCAGACAATATCTCAGGATGCCTTCTAAATAGCATGAAACATGACTAGTCAGGCATTTTGGGATTGCTATTTAACTGTTACCTCCAAACCAGATTCATACCTCACAAATATAGAAAAGCAAGAGTAATCCCTCTGCAGAAAGGTGGGCCATGTACAGGCCCTGGAAACTACATACCCATAAGTCACACTAGTTTCATATGCAAAGCCATGGAAAGAATTTTCATGGAAATGATCAAAACTTATCAAAAATGACATTATAAAACCTCCAGACACTGGACCCAACATAATTTGGTTTTGTCAAGAGCAGGCCATGCCTACGCAACTTGGTGGACTTTTTTGAGAAGGTCACCAAAGCAATGGATGAGAGCAAAGCTTGGGCATTATTGACAATGAACGAGATTAGATATAAAACTTTACATCATGCCAGTGGATTGCTAGTTTGCTCACAGAAAGGACTCAGGAAGTTAGAAGTGGGGAGTTTATGTTTACAAAGAGGCCAGTCACAAGCGGAGTTCCATAGGGATCAGTCCTGTGACTGCTCCTTTTTGGCATTTACTTCTCTGAAAACAAGGCCAATGTCAATGGCCTCTGGCTGACTAAATTTCCAGATAACTGCAAATTAGGAGTAGTCATGGAACCCCCCCCCCCCACCAACACAAATGTTCTCCAGGAAGGACTGACACAAAAAATAATTGGTGTCAGAACCATAGACTAAAACTAAATGTCAAGAAATGCATAATCATATTGCAATGTGTCCGTAAATGGTGCCCTAGTAGTCAAGGACTTGGGGACACACAGAGATAGTAATCTAGCCTTTCACCACCATGTGTTTACAGTAGTGAGAAAATCATTCTATGCTGTACAACTTAGAAAGAAAGGTATGGCATCTAGTTCCAAGGAAATCATTGTTCAGCTGTATTTGCATTCATCAGACCTATCATTAAGTACAGTGTCCCTTTTGGTACGTACCTAAATAGGCACATCCAAGAATTGGAATGCCCACATATGTTCTTTACTGGAAGAATACGAGGTGTAATAACATGACCTATGCAGACTGCCTCAAAGCCCTATCCCTATATGCTGTCTCTTACAGGCTACTGAGGAGAGATCAATGCCTGCCATACAAGACACTGTCAGACCTTGCCTTCATGAACATCATCAGAAAAAAAAAAAAAAAAACAGCACCAGAATTACCCATGCTAAAGACATAAATCTTGCCTGTGATATAAATATGACCTTCTGGACAGACAGGTATGTAACTCAGAGACTACCCATTCTCAACAACAGGCTCCCCATCCATGTTAAGTAGGGTTCTTCTCTAACCCAATTCAAGTGTGACTTGGACAGTTGGCTGGGGAAGAGTAAACGTTCCATCTCCCAAGCCACTGCTTTCACTTATCAAGAGTATAAGAAATTATCAGAGATTTGGAATGCATGGCTATGCTTTAAAAGACCCTTGTGGTCACTGGCCTAGTAAACACTTATGGACCTAAGAACTTAAAATTGTTTTGTTGTATATAATTAATTTTTACATAATTCAAAGACCTCTGTTGTGTCTGCTGTACTCTCCTGTTTTCCACACCTAATTGCACTGATGTCAGACAGTGAAGCTTGTCTGCAATAGCATGACACAACACACTCAATGATTTAATAAATGTCAGGGGTCTGAATGGAGAGATGATAAAATCAGCAAGCAAAGGACAGTAGTACTGCTGGAATTTAATTCATCCTCAAGTGTTTGTGAATACCTTCAGGAAGTGAACCCTGTTTTTACAAAATCTCACCAAGATGACACTGATATATGAATTGTATTTTATACAGCATATATCGCGGGCAGACGTAGGTTAAAAATAAAAAAAGCCAAGAAACAAACACAAAAAAGCACAAAACTCCCAACGCAATCTGACTATATCCAATCCAATCACCTGGCTTTGGTTGTCTTATTTGATTGGATATAGTCAGGTTTTGTTAAAAATAAAAAAGACAGATGGTTGCACAAGTGCCAGGATAAAAAAGTGCCTAATCCTGTTGGGTGCATTGGTGCCAAAACTAGAGAAAAATGGCAGTGTAGAATCCTCAAAACGCAGAATCATTCCAACAATGGGGTTAGGCCAGGCTCAGGGAGAGGATGGCCCCACAGATGTAGAAGGAAGTAGCAGTCCACAAAAACTGACAGGCCAAAAGAAAAAGAGCCATAAAGATGATAGAGTGGACTGTTCAGGATAATAAAGAAATTATGTATTGTTGCAATTATACAAGAAGACCACAATTTGATATACAAATGATTAAGAGAGAAATTAGAGGAAAGAAAAATACTTGCACAAGGTAAACTGCCAAAATCTTAAATGCACATTTGTGTTCATTAATACAACAGATTCATGAAAAACATTATATACAACAAGAATCCTTGGGCCATTTGGAAAAAGAAGTTACTGAGGAAGTGTTACAATATAAAGAACACAATCTATATTTACTGTAAGTTATAAAAACGCGGATATCGGAAAGAAAGAGAGATCTGATATTGTGCAATATTTATGCAAAGTAGAAAGCAAAACTAATTAATACAAAAAAAGCAGCTCCAAAGATATTTGAAGAGGAATACAAACAAAGGCACCTAGATGTGGAAAATTCACAATACAAAAAATAAGATCACAAAGGGGGATGTAGAACAAAAGAATAGTAAAGAAGAAGTTTAACTAATAGAAGCTGAAGTTATGGAATACCTGCAAAGTGATGGATTTAGTGTAGAAAATCAAACTCTGATAACATTCCAGAATGATAGAAGAATGAGCCCTCAGATTAAGGAAAAGCTGATGGAACATGAAGTATTTAATCAGTTCCCATATCAAGGTAGTTTGGAGACTTCATAGGAAACTAGTACAAAGGTTCAGCTGGAGTTGCTCAGCAAGGAAAGGAGCAGGAAATGGTGGCAACTCTGATGCAGTTAATGTTGCAGTGTGATAGGCCCGTAATTTCCCATATGAAAGAGCAGCAGATGGCAGAGGATGAAGCTGAAGAGAATATGTCACAGGAAGATGTTCTGGAACTTTCTGTAGAATACCCACAAGAAACAGAGAATAAAGAATGTGTCCTCAGTTTAGAAGAAAAATATCTAAGAGAAGAGTTGCTTGATTTAATAGAGATGGATAAAAATATTAAGATTGATAAAAGAAATAGATTAAAGAAGTCAATAAGATCCAAAATGTTAGAAGTCTGAAAAAACAAATGAAAACATTAATCAAGACTATTGACAAAAAAATGTGATATAACAGGTGTAAATATAATATATTCCTATGCAGCAAAACTAAAAACAGATAAACTCTTGCCACAAAAACACAGGTCAATAAGAGAAAGGAAGGACAGAAATCCATTACCATTGTGGAAGTATTGGATAGAAAAAAAATTATAAAGCAATTAAGACAAGATGTGCCACTGTTAGAAGAGTATAGAAGAAGGAATAGATCAAAAATACTTAGATGTGATAAAAGCTCGCAGTATTACAACAGACTAGGATCTGTAGTACACTATTGCAAACAATAAATTAAAGATATTAGCAAAGGCAAAAACAAAACTTAGAAGATATGGAGATAAATATAAATGAAAAGTCCAAAATAAGCAATTCATTAATGGCCCAAAACATTTTATAGAGGATTGGGAATCAAATCCAAAGGATTAGAAACATCACCAGAAAAGAAGAAACAGATACATTTTGGAGAAATGTCTATTAAGACCCTATGGAACATAACACAGAGGCTGAATGGATAGAAATAGTAAAAGAAATAGTAGGAAGTAAAAGAAACAGTAAGAAGTTCAAATGTACAGGATATTAAATGGAAGGAAACAATGGCCAGAGAAATTTAAACAAAATTAAGAAATGTTCCTAACTGGAAAACCCCAGGCTCAGATGCAGTACCTAACTTCCGGCTAAAAGTATTAAAATCTTTACATGAGGATATAGCCCTGAGTATGGACTACTTATATGTCCACCTGAACAGACACCTACCTGGTTAACAACAAGAAAACAATATTCCTCCTTAAGAGTAAACCTGTAAGCTATCCTAAAAACTATAGACCAATAACGTGCCTTCTAACAATATATAAACTATATACTAGAACTGATACCGACAGAGTTTATAGTCATTTAGAAGAAAACTCAATCATTGCAACAGAACAAAAGGTTAACAAAAGAAAGTCATATAGAACAAAGGATCATGTGTTATTAAAGTCATAAAGAGGAAATGCAAACATGGGAAGAATAAAGGAGAATTCCAAAAAGGGGAAGAATCTAAGTATGGTATGTATTGATTACAAAAAGCATTTGACAGCATCCCACTTTCATGGATAAAGGAGTGTTTACAGATGTATATGATATACCGTATATTGATCAATCACATTACAGTAACCAAGAAACAGTGGCAAACCACTTTGTAGCTAAGCCATGATACAGGACAAATTATTATCCCAGGGATAAAAATTCAAAGGGGGGTATTATAGAGTTACACTGTGTCACCACTGCTCTTTTTTTGTCTTGCCTTTAACACATTAAGCTGTTTACTTAACATTAGGTCATGGTTACAATTTGGCTCCTAGACAACAACAAAGAGTAAAGACTTCTCATCTTTTTGTGGATGACTTAAAACTGTACAGTTCATCAGATGAGGATCTGAAAGTACAACTGGAAGTGGTCAAAACTTTCTCAGATGATACAAGCATGTCATTTGGTCTTAATAAATATGGAACAACAACATTTAAAGCAGGAAAGTTACAGCACCAAAAAAAATATCAGTCTGGGACAAGAATGTGATATAAAAGAATTTGTGAGGGAGGAGTGTATAAATATTTGGGAACTGATGAAGAATTAACAATAAAACATGAACAAATGTGTACAAAACTCAGTAAGGAATATTTTAGAAGACTAAAATCAATACTGAAGACAGCCCTCACTTCTAGATCAAAGCTATAAATCAGATTGTTCTTCCTATTCTAAATGATACTTTTGGAGAGATTGGCTGTAAAAGGTAATGGATCAGTTGGACAGGAAATCAAGAAAAACACTTCCTGCTTCTCGGATGATATATAAAATTCAGTGTACAGTATACCAAGATTATATATTCCTCATTCTGATGGAGGTATGGGCCTCCTCAAAATTGATTACATCTATAGATCTGCATTTGTAGAACTGCATACATATCTGTCACCTAAACAGATCCAAACCTAGTGAAAGTTTTGAAACATAAATAGAGAAAATCTAAGATGGCTTCCCTGCTTAGCTTAGCAGAAGCATAGCAGTGTCAAATGGAATTGAAACAAACCAGAAGTAGACAAAAATCAGGCAGCAAATGGATGTGTCAAAAAACAAGAAAAAAAAAGAATATAAGAAGAAGGATCACATGGAAAGGCGATATATAGCTGCAAGTACAGAAAACTCTTCAAACAACCTTGTGTGAATCAAGACCTGACTCAGGAATGGTTAATGGAGTGGAGAATTCAATCCAAAAGATGAAAAGTTAATATTAGCAGCCCATGATAGTGGAGTATGTACATGCTGGTTTACAAAGTCCATTGGGCATATGAAAAAAACAGACAAATGGAGGTTCTGTAAAACAGAACTGGAAACAGTCACACATCTTGTTGCTGGGTGTGATACATTAATGACAGAGGGCCTATATACTGAAAGGTATAATAATATGGCAAGACTGTTGTATTGGGATTGTGCAAACATTATGACACTGAAGTGGCTGTGAAGCATTGGAAACATGAGCCTCAAAGCATTATAGAGAATGATGAAGTTTATATCACATGCGATTACTCATTACCAACAATTTAAAAAATAGATTTGAGAAAACCAGATATAGTAGCCCATGAAAAGAAGATTAAAGTAGCAATGATCACTGAAATTACTACACCCAGTGATTACAGTGTCTTACATGCAGAGAGATACAAAGTCATAAAATCCTACGATTTGCAGGTGGAAATGAGTGCAATGCGGAAGGATACCCAAAGATTTCCAATACTCTTTTGTAGATTTAGTCTTCTGATACATGTAACTCCGTATGAATTGCAAGAGTCAGCTCTGGAAATGTGGAGGGTGCTAGGAAGGGCACTTTTGGCTAACTTCAAAGTTTGAAATAATACTAATTTCACAAACTTTAATAATACTTTGACTTAGAAATTGGGTCCATTGCTTTACTAGTATTAAAAACCCAAAAGACTTGAAGAAATTAAATCAAATGATTCAACAAAAGTCTCACTGCCCATGTTAATTGTTCAGTCTGTGTTGACCACTTAGTACAAATGTGAGAAATTATGACCCAGTTTCAGTTGCTGCCACAATGAGAAAGACCACACTAGCAAATCATTACCACATCTCTGAATTGAACACTATGGTGACAGACCTGACTGCACCAATGTTTTCTATTCAGGTCATGGATCTTTGTAGCAAAGGCACCACCCCGCATGTACACACACAAACAAATCAGGAATCTATTATGTACAAACATATACACACACACACACACACACACACACACACACACACACACACACACACACACACACATGCACATGCGTGCACGTGCACATGCACACACTCGTTCACAAACAAGCTCCCTCCCTTGCTCAATAACAGTCATGAAAACATTCACCAATACAGTTATACACTCCAGTAAAAATATACACACAAATACTTCATGAAGTCTAACACCACCCCCCTCCAAGAATGGCATACATCTCTCATACACGCATGCATTAATTCACACAGCCTCATTCATACCCCTACAGATGTGCACACATCCACACACACATACATATGCACTAATATACACCCAGCCTTGCGGGACCTGCCTACTACTTTTATATGAGTGAATGGGTGACTGCCATCTTCTGATGATTTTCATTTTTTCCTGCTAGAGTAAACTCTTACTCAGTGGAAGGATTCCCTTAACTGCCTTAACTGAGTGAATCAGGAACTGCAAAACTTTGCATGTGAGACTACATATCTAATTAGCACTGGGCTATGTCCCTGGGCTGCCACACTAGCATTCAGCTTCTTCTGCAAGACTAGTCTTTGGGTCGAGATCCTTGTGACAAGAAGACCTCAGCAGGAATGTGAGTTGTAAATCAGAAAGTGTTAGACCAGTGTGGAAAGCTTGTGAATAAAGGCTTCATCCTTACTTTGATCCTTTATAAATCCCAAGGACAGTTTTCAAGGCAGAGAAAAATGAACCAAGTCAAAGAATCTCCATTTTTTGAGGGGGGGGGGGGTCCTCCCTATTTCAAATAAGAAACTCAAAGCGGCTCTGTGTATTAATGTTAGCCAAAAAGGATGGGTTTATTTCTCTGTAGTATCTCTGTATTTAATAAAGGCTTTCTCCATTTGCTAGCTGGAGGACATGGTCTCCTGAATAATAACACAGATATTCCATAACGCCAATACTTTGACACTGTTTAGCTAGACTCATTTAAAAACATCTTTGATTTTCATTAGGTAACTCCTTAATTAGCTATTTATCACACTTCAGACTGCAGTTCATTCTAATTCTTTAGCCTTAAAACCATTATAATAACAATTATTATAATTATTTTTTAAATCATTACAGTAATACATAAACATTCTCTCTTGCTTTAACCACTTAATTGAATGTGTTGTGTAACACTAAACTGTTTTTTTCTTCAGTGCACTGAATAAGGTTTAGACAATACCTTCAGTATAATCAATTACTCAGCCAAATTCCTCAGATACCTGCATTATTTCATAATTTGTCCAGTCAGCTATAATTACTAAGCAAACTATAAAAAAAAAATGTATCGCATACACACCAACATACACTTTTACAGGGCTGTTTCCAGAGTGTGTGGCTGGAATCCAGCACATTCCAAGCACGAGATATGGACTTCTGGTTATTTTTGCACTTGCATATCTTATTTCGATTCTGCTGCTGCTTTATTTCATGTTATTTGTTACATTTATTTGAGCTTTATTATTGTAAATAAAGCAACTTTGCATTTTGCTGACTTCATTGCTGGCTCCTGTGCTGTGTAATTAATTATTACAGTTTCCTGGTTTAGTCAGTTGCTTGTTGCCTAGTTCTGTACCATTGAGCTTTTTCTTTTTTTTTTTTTCATTAAGGTCACTCAGGACTGTACTCTAGCGGCAGTGGGTGGTACCCTGGTCTGTTTTGATAAATACGTTTGAATGTGATCTTCTGACAGTTCACAAGGCTAGTTAGTGTGTTTAGTCAGTTTTCTGTGCCTATATAAAGTTGTACTGCTTGTGTGACACTGCTAATCACATATCCAGTTTTAGCAGTGCCCAGTATAGATGCAGGCATCTAGAACTAACATTTTCTTTATAAAACTAACCTTGAAATTTCCCCAGTTGCACAAAATGGAATGAGCTTATGCAGTCACAAGCACTGCCCCCACCCGAGTTCTACATTATATACTCCTGTTTTCACTCTATACTTCTTATAGGTTCATAGGTTCATAGGTAGGTACTAGGCTATCTTCCCGAAAGCATTTATAAACCTAGCCAGAATGTGTTGGTTTTCGCCGCCCATTTAGATTAGTTTCCTGTGCCTCTGTCCAGCAGAGCCACTGACGTGATTCCTGGGGTAAACTCTTTGTTTCCCATCTGCTGTTCAAGGTTTCTCTTGAAGAGTGCTAGTGAGGAGCTCTGCCTAATGTAGATTGGAATCTTGTTCCAAAGCATGGGAAGTCTCTGGGACAGGAATCTATCCCTCCAGCACGTCCTATTTATTGTTGTGGTGAGGTTTAGATCCTTAGAGTGTGTGGCTCGAGGGGATAAGGTTTTCTTTAGGTGGAGCATATCAATCAATTCTGGGTTGGACATGGCCTTGTATGTCAGGCAGAGATCACCTCTGAGCGGGCAGTATGCAACTGAGTACAGCTGGAGTTTCTCCAGTTGAGCTGCATAGGGCATCTATTTGAGGCCAGTGATCCTCTTGGTGAGTACTTCTGTGGTCTTTCCAGCTGTTGCAGGTGTCTTGTAAGGTACATCCTGAATGGGGTGTTGTACTCTATGATGGGTCTGATGGGTGATGAGTAGAGGGGCACAATTACATCTTTTGATCTGGATGCAAACCCTTTTGCGATTAGGTGGGCCACATAGAAGGATTTTCTAACCAGTTTGGCAATGTGATTATTAAAGGAGAGATTACTATCTACTTGGGTCCCCAGATCCCTTATTACATTTTCTGTATTTAGGGGACTATCACCTATGTGGTAGTTTGTAGGTACTTTGTTATTTCCAAAGGGAATAACTATGCACTTTTGGCATTTAGCTTGAGGCCATGATTTTGACACCAGGTATCCATCTCAGTGAAACCCTTTTGGAGGATGTCTGTGTCAGCCAGTGAGTCAATTATAGCCCCTAGTTTGCAGTCGTCTGCAAACTTGGTCAGCCATAGTCCTCCTGTGCTTGTCTGTACCTCTGAGAAGTATATGCTGAACAGGAGGGTTCCTAGGATTGAGCCCTGGGGAATACCACTTGTAACCAGTTTAGAATCAGACCTAGCTCCCGCAACTCTCACCATGTCGATTCTGTCCGTGAGCCAATTGGCAACCCATCTTGTGACATAGGGATTTATGTTCAGGCTGGTGAGCTTGTCTATAATACCAGAATGAGGAATGGTGTTGTAGGCCTTTGCGAGGTCTAGGTAGGCTGTGTGCACCACCTTTCCATCGTCTATAGCCTTGGTAACTGTCTCAAAGAAGTCCACCAGGTTTAGGAGGCATGATCTGCCCTTAACAAAGCCGAACTGGGTAGGGTCCAGTGTTTGGAGGTTCCCAATGTCTCTGTTAATGATGATGCACTCCATAGCCTTGCAGACCAAGCTAGCCAGGCTTATAGGGCGATAGTTCCCAGGGTCTGTTGTGGCTCCACCTTTGTGGAGCGGAATAACCGTTGCTGTGCATCACTCTATGGGTACATAGCCTGTAGAGAGGCTGAGTTTGAACAGTGTGTTTAGGTGAGGGGTTAGTTTGTCATTGAGCTCATGTAGGACGCAGCCTGGGACACAGTCCGGTCCCATTGATGCTGTGTTTTTGGCTTTGGAGAGGGCTATTTTAACTTAAGTGTCTGTGATTTAAGGGGCTCTACATTCTTCTGGTATGGATATGGGCCCTTTTGGGAGTGAGAGGGGGGTGAAGCTTGCACTGAACCTGTCTGCCAGGATGTTGACAATATTGGTTGGTTCAGTATATTTTGTGCCATCCTGCACTAACTCCGAGCAGATCTGAGCATTGCCACTTAGATTCTTGACATAGCTAAAGAATGCCTTGTGGTTATCTTTGGAGTCCTTGGCAAGTTTTCTTTCAAAGCTTGCCTTGGACGATTTTATGAGGGATCGTAGTTTCTTGCTGATACTGATCAGGGATGTCTTTCCTTCTTGGGATTTTACTCTTTTCTGTACTAGTTTCCTCCTTCTATTGTATAGCTTGTTTATGGCAGGGGTCCACCAGACTGGTTTCCTTTTCTTGGAGGGGTGAGTCTTGGTTTTGCTTGGGATAGCATGATCCATGCATTCTTGTAGGTGCCCATAGAATGCATTAGTAAAGGATTTTGCAGTTTGGACAGTGTTATCCTTTAGCATGAGGGCTTTGAAACTTTCCACCTCCCTCTTAAGTAACGTGAAGTTTGCTTTTGAAAAGTTTTTCTTGGTGGTTTCCTTGTCCGGGGGTGGGAGCAGAATGTGGATATCCAAAGTGATTTGTTTATGGTCAGATCTAACCAGCAAGGGGTTGACCTCCGGTGTGGAATACTGGTCGCCCATGTTGGTGATGACCATTTCCAATATGTTGTGACCTCTGGTGGGAGTGTTGACCAGTTGTTCCAGGGTATTTGAGTTTATAAATTCTAGGAAATGTTGGGTAAGGGAGTTAGTACTTCAGTAGTTCTCCCAGTTAATGTTTGGGTAGTTGAAATCACCCAATATTAGGATGTTTGGTAGGACCTTTATGTTCGCAATGTTTCCAGAAATGTGGAATGGGGGTCCTGGGACATGGTGGGTGATCTGTAGCAAGTTACAATTTGAATTGCAGTTTTGCCCGTTGTTAGTTGCACGTGGATAATCTCTGAAGCATCGTGCTGTGCCACTAACCTGGAGGTGTGGGTATCCTTGATGAATATTGATACTCCCCCGCCTTTTGTATTTTGATCTGGGTTCTCTGGCCAAAATGTATGGTATGAGTTGTAGCCTGGTAGTGCTGGGGTGCTCTCTGGAGCCTTAAACCAGGTTTCTGCTACTGCACATATATCGATTTTCTCCATACTGAGGAGTGCCTCGAGTGTGTGCATTTTGAGGTTTAGACTTCTGGCATTAAGTAGTATTACCCTCAGATTTTTGTTACTTGTGCTATTTACGTGGGTTTGTCTTTTGAGTCTTGCATATAAAAGGCACTATGGGGGTGGCAAGAGACTTGGCCAGTATTCGAAAGCCTAAGGTTGACAGGTGCAAGCTATCTCTAGCGAAGCAGTGTGGCTTGTCGAGCATGTCATCCCAGGCAGACAGACACTGGATCCCCTATGAATGACACCAGAAACTTAGCCAATTGTTGAAACTGATAAATTTTTTCTTTATACTGTGGTATCATTCTTGGTGAGGGCAGGATGCTGCTCAGGGTCAGGGCCACCTGATCAGAGAGCTCTTCCATGTCTCTTTTTATGTAGTCCAGGGAGGTACGGCTCAGGTCATTCACACCAACATGGACAATGACAGAGTCATATTTGTACTTGTTCTGGAGTGACTTGAGTGCTTGTGTTATGTGGCGGATCCTGGCACCCAACAGGCAGCTAACAGTAACCTTCATATTCAGCCTAGTGAGTGGGCCGTCAGTGTGCCTGACTATGGAGTCACCTATTACTAGTATGTTGGGTGTGTTATTTTGCCTTGAGGGCTGTGATTGCATGGCACACTGGTTTTGTGAAGTATGTGTTTCATAGTTTGTGTTGGGTGGGTGGTGGTTGCTTGGATGTCTGCTTTGGAGGGCTCTGTTGCTTTGGCAGATTTTTATTTAGAGCCTCCGAGTATGTTTTCGTGTATTTACGTGTGTTTTTTGCCGGTGCTGGTTTAATGGGTCTATGTGAGACTCATGGTGTGATGCCAGTATTTCCCTTCTCCTCTTGACTGTCTGACCCAGTCTTGGGTTGAGAGAGCTTAGCCTCCAGTTTGACTGTATAATTGCATTTCTCGCATGTATTAGTGTTTGGTTTTAGGAGAGGGTTGCCTGTGTACATGAGGCAGTTGTAACATTACCTCAAAATGCCCAGATTCACCAGTTGGACTTTAGAGTACACCTGAAACTGCCCTTTGGACATGCCTGGATAGGTAAAGTAAACTGTTTTACTGAATGGATGGTAAGGTTGAATAGAGAGCTTCGCCCTTCTGTAGTGCTAGGGTTTATATGTGCTTGCTATGTGTTATGGGCAAGTGCCGGGCTGAGAAATGCCCAGCTCAGCAACCTTCTGAGCATGGAAAATAGGCCTGTAACCAAGAGTATGAACTTTCCTACTATCTTCCTTGCCAGTTTAACAGATATGGGCATCCAAAGGCAATGTAGCATTTGCCTCATGTTTAATTCTTAAACAAACATTTGTATTTAGATATACTACCGATATATGTAACTCAATATGAAATGCAGAAGGAGGTGCTACAAAGAGCACTTTTACCTACCATCAAAAATTGAAACAATACTAATTTCATAAACTTTAGTCATTCTTTGACTTAGGAAAGGGGTTCATTCCTTTCATGGTATTAGAAACCCAAAAGACTTGGAGAAATTAAATCCTGATCAAACAAGATGATGCACTTGAGTTTCTCCACTTTCAAATTACTACAGTGAAATTCCCATACCATATCCTTAAAAGCTATAGATCCCCTTCTGTGACCCAGGAAACCCTTAACACATACTTAAACTTAATTGAGGCACTCACCATTCAACCCAATATTGTATTTATGGATGACTTTATTACCTCTCTTTAAACTGGGGATAATACATGACCCCAAACTTGCAGGCCCAGAGATTCCTGGACTTTGTCAGCACAAGCACCCTGGACCAGATAATCCATACAACCATTAGGGTATAAACATACTGGATTTAGTCCTCACTAACATGGGAGAATGCTACACTTTCCCTAATGTAATGTCCTGTCTGGTAAGCCCAAGCCATAAAGCTTTCTTCTTTAAAATAAAAATAACACCTGGGACCCCTGCTAAACCTGAAACATTTAGGAATTATTCTAAGGCAAACTTCCAACTATTAAGTGATGACTCGGCAACATTTCAAGCTTCCACAAACTCTGAGAACACTGCTGCCTATATGGAATTGTTCACAGAGACCCTGTTGTATATTTGTTCACTCAGACCCTGAACAAACATGTTAATAGATGCATAAAGGTAGTCATGCCTACCAGGAATAATTACAAGACAAACTTAGAATACAACCATCCTGGTGGAATCCTAATATCAAAAGGTTGTATAGCAAAATCGAAGAGAGTCATGACAAAAAATACAAAATGCAAGGTCCAGCAGGATAAACTCTTATCAATCTAAACAAGCAAACCAGAGGTCAAATCAAGTCTACTAAAGTACAATCTGAGGTAAAAATAGCCTCCCAGGCCAAGGACAACTATAAGGCTTTCTTTAGCATTGTCCTCAATCTCAAAGGTAGTACCCAAAATTTGTAAATGGAGCCACCTACACTGAGCCAGAAGATAACAGAAAATCTACTGGCTGATACATTTATCTCCAATTTTATCCCTTACTCAGCCCCAACCAACCCCCAGGAAATACCACTGAATATGTTCCCCCAAATATCACTATGGAGCAGGTCTCTATGTTCTTATAGATCAAAATGCATTCCAAACAAGGCCAAACTTTAAAACAACACTCCCTACTTGTTATGATTATTACAATTCCTGACAATGAAAAAAAAGTGCAGATTTAACACTTATGAGCTACTGCTAGTCATTATATATCCATTTGCATTCTAACACTTCCAAAACACTTTAAAAAAAATAGTTCATAGGACAAAGTCGACTAGAGCCTATTTTTACACCATGAAATGGTTATACCTGACATGATACTCAGTCTCTGATCTGTGTTCTTTTATCTTCAGGATACTGCACAATACAGTTGATGTCCAAAGTGGTTGGTCTGTATAACGTTTCCCCATCTAGGCACCATCTAGAGTATGTGCTCTTGCCCATTCTTGGGTGAGATAGAGGTGGAAATACTCGGAATATTTTGGGAAGTAGGAGGAAACCCACAATGATACAGCAGAACATGCAAACTCTATACAGACATTTGCTGGTGGTGAGGCATAAACCTTGTGCTTTGTTTATGGGAGGAGAAGCCCTTAACCATTTTGTCAGCTGGTCTCTTACTTTAAAAAAATATTTCACACTCACAAGTACAGCTACATACCAAAATATGTCATCCTCTGCCAGCATGGTTTGCAGAAGGGTAGGACTGAAATCTTGGCACTTTATACCCTACCTAACAGCACCATATACCTTACCAAATGAAAGTTTGCAGAATGTTAACAAAGGAAATATGACCAGTTAAGTTTTCATATATCTCACAAAATCCATTGATCTAGTTGATCATATTCTATTATTTGAAGACTCCACTGCTTTATGAATAAGTCTAAAGTATACCTCTCAACTATACATATCATCTGTCATTATGCTTTACCTATTTTAACCAGTAAATGCCCCATTTATTAATGACCAAAGAGGGTCAGAACCTGCATTCAACTCATGTTAATGAGATATACTTTAAGAAATGGTTCGTCATTCTACATTATTAAATCAAAGTGTAAAAAGGTCACAGAGACATTACAATTAATAAAAAAACTACAAGAAAAACCTAGCCAAGCTAGAGCTTTTCACTGTAGATTCCTTAAACCTCTAGTAATAGATGACCATGGGATATATGCAAATGACCCATTAAGGATATCAGGTGTTTCAGCAATGTGGCTTTTGAATACCCATGACTTTTTGTTAAGTCTGTTATGGACACATTCAGGTCACTAAAGCCAAACCCCACTAGCTGTGGACATAAATGTTTCAGCCTTCTTCTGACCTCGTCAGCACAACATAAACGGACTGTTTGGCTCCAGCTGATGTTCATATCCATTAAGGTGTCTGCAAAATATCACAAGTAACAAATAATCAAAGTATGAAAAGGGCACACATTTCTGCATTATTACCACTCATGAAATGATGCAGAACATGGGAATGTGTGCTGTATAGTAATCACAATTTACAGTTTTTTTTTCTCATTACTAGCACATACACTAAATACAAGATATATATCCCTAAAACCAGACTAGAGTGAATTATTAACACACTCTAGAGTATCATTAAAATCATATTTATTTATTTTACTGTGCAAATATACAATGCACTCACTTTCTCTTTGAAGTTATTTGGAATGTTTATTTGCACAATGTTTATACAAGCACCAGTATGGGAAAAGGGTCTGCTATCTTTTTTAATTTAGTTCAGCAGTTTGTAAATAGCAAAGTAAAAATGTATTGCTGTTCTTTCTACTGATCATTAAGATCATTGGAATGAAATATGTATAAGAAGATTTTAACTACAAAAAGCACAATTGTATCAACAGAAATGCGCTCAAAATATTTAGATTACATCTGCTACATGGATAATCTACATCAAGTTTACCATGCAAGCAAAGGAACTATAACACCACCGTCATGTATTTTGTTGGTTTAGGTGGAACAATGATTCAACAGGTTCTTCTTGAAGCTCACCCCAGTGAATGCAAACCAAAAGTCTAAGACCAGTGTACAAGTGCATTGCACAGCAGGAACAATGAAAAAAACTATATCATAATGTGCAGCACAAATAAATGAGTAAGCACTGTAGTAAGCGCGAAACATAATACATAACACAGCAACAGTGCAGAATGCCACATTAGTAGCTGCAGTCTTCAGCAGCAGAGAAGAACAGCTCCAGTATCACAGCACAGTAGCACAAACACATGTTCACAATGGGACTGAAACACCTCATATTCCCAAATCTGGAGGTGCCCCATCTTTACCACTCATTTTCTTATATATATTAACATCTCAGTCACACAGTCATGTCCAGAGAGTAAAATTGTTTACTAAAGGTCAACAAAAGGAAAGTTGACTGATGTAGAAACTGATAATAATCACAAGTGAATTGAGTAGCATTTACAGATAGTTGTATGCGTGTGTCTTTCTTTGTGAGTATTTCTGAGTGTTAAGAAAGATATGTGTGAATATAGCCTAGAAATGTTACTGTAATGGGGTTTTCTGTTATACATTGTGCTTTCAAATTAAATAAAGAGTATGGAAGGGAATGGAAAATAACCCAGCAAGGGAACTAGAATATAGTAGCATTTATGTTAATAAACACATAAAGATACATTATTTATTTGTTTATTTACTTCCTTTCTTAAACACTTAGTTATTATTTGTTTGCTTGTACTTGCCGACAGAGAAAGTCAGACTGGGTAAAATACCTATTTTCAGAGAGGCCATGGGAGAAAAGTTCCACAAATAAAACAAAACAACCCATCCAAAGACTGATTATTAAAAAATTAAGACACAGTTTAGCAAAAGCAATATAGTACATGCAGACAAAAGTGAAGTACAATCAATAACATTACAGATAAAGTGAGGCAAATTCAAATAATCAGTATCGCGTACAGAGCGAGAAAGATATTTTTTACTGACAAATGTGATGAACAGATGTGGTGACACTAAGAAGACAAAAAGAGCAGAATTAGGTTCTGTGTAGAACTGAATTGAGCTCATCCTGGTTCAGTTATGGGCAGTCAGTTACATTATGCTTGAATGGAGGCATGGAAGTAACTTACCCTGGTGAATGAGAATATTGGCATACATTCTGTAGATGTATTTCTAATTCTATTTTGTTATATAGTTGTATCTTGTTTGATTAAAGTGTGGATATTATTCAACAGCTCAATAGACATAAGACATCCCCATGGGTGTTGTTTGATTTCTGAGTGCTAAATAATAGTCTGATTGTAGTTGTCTGCTTGGGATACAGCATTTGATAAGACTAATGATACTAGGAACATTATCAGGTCTGTAGAGTATGTTATGTGCTCCTTGCAGCTGAATGAATGTGAGGTTGTTTTGGAGTACAAGTCAGTATTTTTTTTTCTTTAGGGCTAGGCAATGATTATTTCTATTTCATGTTTTGTGAATGTATCCATTTTGTTGTAGCACTGCTCTGTTTTTGAATCTGCATTGACTGTAGGATTGTGTGAACAGAGGATGCCTATGGTAGGCTATGTAAAGAGAAAGCTTTGGCTGCAGTGCAAAACTTTGTTCTGTGACTTATGATCTTATTTTGTTCAGAAAGCTGAACTTCTGAAGTGTTTTTTTTTAATTGCGTACTGCATATGGTGATCAAATGTTATGTTGTCAATAACTGCACCCAGTAGTTTAGTGTGGATAACTGTTTCAATTTTGACACCATTGGAAGATGTGATGTTAATGTCTCTATTAAATGCTGGGTAGCAAATGGGTATTAATAATATAATTATCTTTTTTTTTTATATAGTAGCAGTTTTGAATGATCTAAACACGCTTCAATGTATTGCTAAGATTCTTTCTTACTATGTTACAAATTAAAGATGGTGAGTGCAGAACAAAGTAATTTTGAGTCATCAATAAACTGAGTAATGGGGCATGCTTGAGTAATGGGGCATCCTTGAGTAATGGGGGCATGCTTAGCATGCTTATGCATATATAAACAAGCTTAAGGGTAGGGGGCCTGGAAATGAGCCTTGTGGGATACCTACTGGTACTGGTAAGTACACAAAATAAAGAGCTGTGCCATATAACTTTTTGTATCCTATTATTTAGAGGAGTGGTGAACTAGGTATTTCTACTTCAGATAAGGTCTAGTTTGGAGGCACTATATAATACTACATGATGGAATATCATACTAAAGAGTTTGAAGACATCCAGAAATACTGTACCCACTAGATATCCTTCATTTGTTCTTCTTTGGTAGACTGAACTTAGGAAAGACAGCAGCACAGTTTTGGTGTTATGATATGGAGAGAAGCTTTGTTGGGTAGGTTCATGGGTAGGTAGTAGGCTATTGGCCCTAGGGCCTCTATAAGCCTAGCAAAAAAGGTACCCTGCCTTTTGCCACCCAAGAAAATTATTTTCCTGTGCCCCTGTTGAGAAGAACCCCAGACGTGATCCCTGGGGTGAATTTCCTATTTCCCATTCAATCATCAAGATTTTTCTTGAAGAGTGCTAATGAGGAGCTTTCTTTGATATAGATAGATAGTTTGTTCCAGAGTATGAGAAGTCTCTGGGACAAAAATCTATCCCTCCAGCGTGTCCTCTTTATTGTGATGACAAGGTTTAGGTCCCTAGAGCATGTAGCTCAGTGGGATTGGGATTTCTTTAAGTGGAACATGTCCAAAAGCTCTGGGTTTGACATAGCTTTGTATGTTATGCAGAGATCACCTCTGAGTAGGCGATATGTGATGGAGTAAAGCTGGAGTTTTTTGAGATGGTCTGCGTAGGGCATCTGTTTGAGACCGGTAATCCTCTTTGTCAGGTATTTCTGTGGCCTTTCCAGTTGTTGTAGATGTCTTGTGAGGTACATACCAAAAGGGGTGATGTACTCTATAATGGGTCTAATGAGTGATGAGTAGAGGGGAACAATGACCTCTTTTTCCCTGGATGAGAAACCTTTTGTGATGAGGTGTGCCACTCAGAAGGATTTCCTGACTACTGTGGTGATGTGATTATCAAAGGAGAGATTACTGTCCACCTGTGTCCCAAGGTCTCTTATCACACTTTCAGTGTTAAGTCGACTACCATCTACATGGTAGCTCATGTGTACAGAGTCTTTACCAAAGGGGATGACAATGCACTTTTTGGCACTGAGCTTGAGGCCATGGCTTTGACACCAGGTATCTGTCTCAGTGAGGCCCTTCTGTAGGATGTCCACATTGTTAGGAGTTTCAATTATGGGTCCTAGTTTACAGTCATCTGTGAACTTCATTAGCCAAAGACCTTCTGTGTTAGCATGTACTTCAGAAAAGTCGATACCAAACAGGAGAAGACCTATGACTGAACCCTGTGGTACTCCACTTGTCACTGGTCTGAAGTCAGATTTGGAGTCTGCTACTTTCACAGTGTTGGTACTGTCAGTGAGCCTGTTGGAAACCCATCTTGTGACATAGGAATTTATACCTAGTTTAGTGAGTTTATCTGTAATTCCAGAGTGGGGGTCAAAAGCCTTGGCAAGATCTAGATAGGCTGTGTGAATCACCTTACCCTTGTCTACGGCTTTGGTGACTGCTTCAAAGAAGTCTATCAGATGTAGGAGACATGATCTGCCTTTTACAAACCCGAACTGGGTGGGGTCCAGAGTTTGGAGATTACCAATGTATTTGTTTATAAGTTCCATGATGATACTTTCTATGGCCTTGCAGACCAGGCTCGTTAGGCTAATGGGGCGGTAGTTCCCGGGGTCCGTGGTGGCTCCCCATTTATGGAATGGGATAACCATCACTGTGCACCATTCAGTGGGCACAAAGCCTGAGGTGAGGCTATGATTAAACATGGTGCTTAGATGGGGTGCCAGTTAATTCTATAGTTCCTGTAGAATGCAGCCTGGGATGTTTTCAGGTCCCATGGATGCTGTGTTCTTGGCTCTGGAGAGTGAGGTTTTTACCTGTGCAGCCATGATTACAGAAACTTTGCATTCTTCCAGTATAGAGATAGGCCCTTTAAGGGTTGAGAGGCAGGGTTAAGTTAGCACTGAACCTATCTGCCAGGATGTTGGCAATATCAGTTGGTTCTGTGTATTTAATGCCATTGTGATGTAACTGAGAGCAGATTTGAGTGTTGCCATTGAGATTATTGACATAGCTATAGAATGCTTTGTGGTTGTCTTTAGAATCAGTAGCAATTTTGTTCTCGTAACTAACTTTGGAGGATTTTATGAGGGATCTCAGCTTCTTACTGAGGCTGACCAGGGAGTTCCTCCAATCATGTCATTGTACTCTTTTTTGCAACAGTTTCTTTCTTCTGTTTAGAGTGTGTTTATGGCAGGGGACCACCAGATTGGCTTCCTTTTTTGGAGGATAGCATCTTGGCTCCATTAGGGATAGCACGATCCATCCACTTGTGTAAGTGCTTATAAAGTGCATTTGTGTAGGATTCAGAAGTTGTACCTCCGCACGGGTGTCATGACGTTTACCACTTCTGTCTTAAGAAGTGTGAAGTTGGCTATGGAGAAATCTTTATGGTGGTTTCCTTAATGGGGGGGTGGGAGTGGGATGTGGATGTCTAGGGTGATTAGCATGTGGTCAGATCTGACCAACAAGGAATTGACCTTTGGTGTGGAGCACCAGTTGCCCATGTTGGTAATGACCAGGTCTGGAATATCGCTGCCTGTGGTGGGCGTGTGGATAAGTTGATCCAAGGAGTTGGAATTTATGAATTCCAGAAAACATTGAGCAAAAGAGTTGGTACATGAGTAGTTTTCCCAGTAAATAGTGTGGTAGTTGAAATCACTCATTATGAGGGTGTTCGGTTGTACCCAAACATTTTCCAGTGTATCAAGAAATGAGGAGTGGGAATCCTGGGTCATGGTGGGGGATCTGTAGCAAGTTACAATTTGGATTGTGGTCTTGCCCAGCGTTAGTTGCACTTGGATAATCTCGGATGCATTATGCTGAGCAACTAGCCTGAAGGTGTGGATATCCTTAATGAATATGGACACGCCTCCGCCTTTAGTGTTTCAGTCCAGGTTAGGTGGCCAAAAAGTGTGGTATGAATTATAGCCTGGTAATGCAGGGGTGCTCTCTGAACCAGGTCTCTGTCACTGCACAGATGTCAATGTTCTCAAGTTTAAGGAGTGCCTTGAGTGAATGCCTTTTGAGGTTTACTCTTATAGCATTTAGTAGCATTACCCTCAGATTTTGCTTGCTTGTACCTGTCATGGTGGTGAATTTGTCATTTGAACCTTGCCTAAAAAAGGCACTATAGGGGTGGCAAAAGCCTTAGCCAGTATCCAGAATCCCAAGGGCAACAGGTGCAGGCCTTCACTGGCAAAGCATCGTGGTCTGTTGATCATGTCATCCCAGGCAGAAGATACTGGATCCCCTTAGAATGACACCAGAAGCTTAGCCAACTGGTGAAGTCAATCATTTTGTCCTTGTACTGTGGTATCATTCTGGGTGATGGCAGTATGCTACTCAGGGCTAGGGTCATACCTGCCTGGGCTACAAGATTGGAGAACTCCATGTCTCTTTTCATTTAGTCCAGGGAGGTACGTCTTAGATCATTCACACCAAAATGGACAATGACAGAGTCATATTTGTACTTGTTGTGGAGTGACCTGAGTGCATGCGTTATGTGGTGGATCCTGGCACCCAACAGGCAGCTGACAGTAAATTCTCATTGTTTAGCCTGATGAGTGGAACATCAGTTTGCCTGACTATAGAGTCACCTATGACTAGAGTGTTGGGTACATTGTTATGCCTTATGGGCTGTGGTTGAGTGGCATACTGAGCCTGTGGGCTATGTGTCATTTGGGTTTTGTTGGGGGGTGGAGGTTGCTTGCATTTCTGCTTTGGAGGTCTCTGTTGCTTGAGCAGATTTTTATTGACAACCTCCATGAATGTAGGGGTGTGTTTTGTGTTTCTATGTGTCTGTTGTGATGGTGTAGGTTTTGAGGGACTATGTGATGAGTGTGGTATGGTGCAAGTGTTTACCTTCTCCTATTGACTGTCTAGTCCAGTCTTGGGTAAAGAGAGCTTTGCTTCCAGTTTGACTATATAAGTGCATCTCTCACAGGTTGTAGTGTTGGGTGGTAGGAGGACAGGGTTGTCTGTGTACATGAGGCAATTGCTGCATTGCCCCAAGATGCCCAGATTCATCAAGTAGACAGGAGAAAACTCCGGGAGCTGACCCTTAGATATGCCTGGATAGGTGCTTATTTATTAAGTACTAAAAATTGTTTTCCTCTAGACAACTGAAGAAAGTTGAGAGCTGTAGTAATTTGTAGCTTATTTAGAGTTTACAATGACTTCTGAACAAGTGCTGAGCTCAAAGAAACAGATTTGAGTGCTAGAGCTAAAAAACTAGCTAGTTTTAAGGAAAAATTTAAAGGCCAGACTTTATGGTGCCTGGAATAGTATAACCCTAGCTAAGCGGCAATGCATAAAGTGTATTTTTATTTTTATATATATAACAGTAGCAAATGAGCAAACTGATTTAAACAAATTAACCAATTAACTAATAAAAAGCTAAAAACTGAGCCTCATTCCAGCAGTCTTCAATCAGACAAGTTCTAACTGCACACGCCTGCCACTAGGGTGCAGGGGAACCTTCTCCAAAAAAGATAGTCTGGATTAGTGCTCAAGTTATACAACCAAAGCTATATTCAGCAGGTCTGAATTTAGTCTATGCTGCAGCAAACGAGGCGTACCAATTTCAGAAAGAAACAGTTCAAATAAGCAGGCACAATAAGCCTTTAACCAGAAACTCCCAGCTCAAAAGGGCAGAATCTACCATCTCCTCCCACAAGAGTGCAGACCACACCTTCTTAATGTAAAATAACTGGCCAGAAGCCCAAGTGCTTAAACCAGAATTAATACACTTTTAGAATAACAGACACTAAGCCTTCAATCAGCAACTCCCAACTTAGAAGGATTTAAGCTACCTGTTTTGCCGCAACAGTGCAGACCACAAACCTTCTTAATGTAAAACAACTGGTCTGAAGCCCAAGTGTTATAACCAAAGGCTTAGAATAACAGTTATAATTTAATCAGGCTACTAACAAGCAGTAATATATGCAGCAGAATAAGTGCAATTAAGTACTTTTAAGAATAAGCAGCGAAAGCAAAATAAAGTAATAAAGTAGGAAGAAACACAAATACAGTAAAAGCAGATGAATAAAGTGAAATTTTTTATATAATAGAAAACAAGCAAACTGATTTAAACAAATTACCCAATTAACCAGTAAAAAAACTCAAACTGAGCCCTGTTCCAGCAGTCTTCAATCAGACAAGTTCTAACTGCACACTCCTGCCACGAGGGTGCAGCGGAACCTTCTCCAAAAAAATGGCCTGGGTTAGTGCTCAAATTATACAAACAAAGCTAGATTCAGGAAAACAAGGTGTACCAATTTCAGAAAGAAACAGTTCAAATAAGCAGGCACAATAAGCCTTTAACTAGAAATTAGAGGATAGAGGTAGAGGGTAGAAGATATCAGATTTGTTTTCAGAAAGGAATATCATGATTGGTGAGTGGACAGACTTTTCAGAGCTTTACATAGAACTGCAAATTATTGCTATGAGATTATTGAGCTCTAAGGAGGATCTGCCTTTGCGTATGGGTATGAAGCCTGGCAGTTTTCCACATAAAGGTACATAGACTTCCTGAAGGCATTTTTTTTCATTAGTATGGATGCTAAAGCACTGGCACCTATTTTGATATATTCTGAACAGAGATTGAAACCTAACATACTGTCTGCAGATAATTTAAGTAGATATGTTTTTTATAGTACTTGTTGGCATGGGTTAGAGGGCAAAAGTGGATTCTTGGTTGAATATGGTTATTGGTCAGGTAGTTGTTGAAGTAGATGTTTATGTTATTTCTGATAGTTGTTATGTTTTTTTATGCATGTGTTAATCTTTAAGCCCACTGGATGAAGTGTGCCTTTTTAGGATTGACCTGAAAATACTGCCTCGTTAAGTGACTTACTTGGAGTCACACAGTAGGCAAATGGAGATGGAAGTAATTAATCCCTGTGCCCTGAGCTATAGAAGGAGCTTGTTAACAGTTCAGAGCTACATTACTTTGTACTAACTGTTAATGTCCATTAATTATGCAAGCTATGAGAGAGTTAGTTTCCTGTAGAAGAGAGTTAAGGTCCCCCCCCTTGATTTTTGGGTACTATTTCAAGCATGCCAGAAGTTTTGGGGGTTGTTTATTTGTGACTGTTATAGGTTAGATTATTTTTCTACATATATTTGTGATTTTGTGGCATTTCAAAATGTTCTGTATATTTGGAGGTTTACTTGTGATTTGTATTATAGTCAGAATAAGCTTTATCCCTAGTTATCATAAGCTATTATAGCAATAGCCCATGCCTGGGTGTGGGTAATTCTGGATTTATCCATGGTTGGTGTGGTTGGGTCATGAGGGTGAAGCCCGAGTGGCCAAGTAAAGACAACCGTGGGTAAATCCAGCATTACCCACATCCAGAAGTGGGTTATTGCTATTATACAATGATATTATTTAAGAAAAAAATTACTTTTCTTAAATAATGGCATTGTATAATGCCTCCTTGCTTCCCTTCCACAGCTGTCAGGTATTCTGTGGCAGTTCTGATGTACTGTGCATGCATATGCTTACGCAGTACATCAGAGCTGTGGGTGGAAGCAACGGAGAAAGCAAGATCTCCGTTGCTTTTTACAAACTTTCTGGCTATGTTAAAGGAGTTTAACATAGTGAGACAGCTTTAAAAAAAGTAACTGAGAAAGCAAGATCTTCTGTTACTTTTTTTAAAGCTGTCTCACTATGTTAAACTCCTTTAACATAGCGAGACAGTGTGTAAAAAGCAACGGAGATCTTGCGATCTCCGTTGCTGTAAAAAAAGACTTATACTAATAGAAAAAGTCCGGGTGACTGGACCTTTTTCCATTAGTATAAGTCTGATTTACAGTGTGCATGCTGACCAATCAGCATGTACGTTTTGGAATATTAATGGGGGGGTCGTTGTATAATTAATAATATTATGTGTTAGCCACTGGGCAGGTTTAACCTTCACCTTTATTTTTTGTTTGAGTAGGGATCTATAAGTTGAAGGGATTAAAAAAGTGATGTTGAAGCATGAAAGAGCTTCATCAAGGGGGTGATATTTCAGAAGGGGCCACTTATAAAACTGTGTTTTAAAAGTGTATGAATGCAAGTTGTTTGGCTAAAGTTAGAGAGTGTTTTCATTATGAACTGTATGTTTTATGGGGCTTCATTAAATTTTCTAGTAATAAAGGTGGGATGGTTATCTTTTAAGGTATCCAAGGGAATGCCTGAGTAACTTATTTTTTTTTTTTGGACAGTTAAGCTCCATCCAAGTTGGATGTTTTGTTTGATTATATGTTTAATCTGGTATTGTCTTTAAATAACTGTGTTAGTCTAAATAGGTTGCAGTTATGCCTGAGTGCAACAGATTCAATAATAATTAGTCAATATTTAGGTCTCTAAGCATGATGGCCTTTATATCACAGGTAAAATATGAAGGAATATTCGCAGCTGTATGGAGAGTGCCACTGTTTGATGTATATACAGGACCATTATACATTATCTCATTGAGAAAATGAGTGCAAGGTTATTTAAGATGTTTTCAGATTTGTTGAATTTTGGGAGTTATAACAGGGAGGTGTGATAACTAAATTCAGTTTGTGAATACTATAGCTACAACACCTACTCATTTGATGTCCTGCCTGACTGCATTATGTTCTTGCCATCAGGGACTATTTCTTCATATTTGATATGGGTTTGAACCAGGTTTCAGAGACTATTAGGATGTCTGTCGAATGGCAATCTGTTGATGTGTGCAGTTCAAGTACTCTGTTGTAGAATCTGTGGGCATTCCTGTAGTACAGTTTGAGACCAGGAACCTGAATGTGGTTGGGTAAGCATTGATTAGTGGAGATGTATGGGTTTCAGTAGGTTTTGTAGAGTTTGTCAGACTAGGGTTGGGATGAACCTTACCACATGATTGCAGATTTGTATTTATTAATGTATGTTTGTTTTTGAAAGTGACAGAAATGTGGCTTGGAAATATATCTGCCATTTCCAGTTTATATGAATTTAGCTTTGTATTGTAGGACCATAAGTTGCAGGTATTTTGCTGACTTGTACTGGATGAAGGAGGCATTTTAAATCTTTGAGTTAATGTTATGGGCAGAATGTATGTTTTTTCTAGGCGGATATTGGGGAGAGAAATATTAAGTGGGATTTTTGTTACAGTTTTTAGATAATTAGTGATGTGCTAATAGCAGCAAATTAATATTTAATGGTATTGTGTGGCTTGATATTTATTTCTTTTGGTAGTTATGAAATATTATAGCCTTAAGATAATAATACGAGTCCTAGAAAATGGTATAGGTATAGCTAGCTCACTGTGGCCAGATAAAGTGAATGGATATATGCAACAGGTGAGATGAAGTTACTTAGCAACAGGCAGCTAATTTTAATATGTAGTCAGAAATGTGGAGAGAGTTTGGGATGCATAAGATGGAGTTGGGGTACATATGCTGTGACTGTAGCTGAGAAAGAGGGGATGGTTTTGTCAGATGGATATGTGTCTCAGGACCAGGGTGGTGATGTGGGAGGGACAGTTATGATATTGAGGAAAGGAGTCAGGATAAGAGAAGGGCAGGCTCTAACATAAGTATGAAGATAGAAAGGCAGGGTGAGAATTGGGATTCATGGAATGGAGTGAAGTTAAGCAAGCTGAAGTAAAGTTGAGCAGAATGTGTTTTGCTTTTTCAGTTTACAAAACAAAATACAATCTATGGAAAGTATATGAATTTCGGAACAATTCAGCAGCATTATTTCTGAGAAACAAATTGTCTTGCTGCAGTTTAAAATCCAGGATTTCAGTAGCTAGGTGGGAAATGTGATTGCCAGTTCAGGATAGTACTGCTGCTGGTTTGCTGAAATAAAAACTTTAAAGAGGCATGGACATGGTATGGCAGCAGTTTAGGATATATTTGCTGAGATTCATGGCATAGCAGATTCACCCTACACAAGGAGAACAGCAAGTGATATACCGCAAGCTTGATGTCCTGAATTTATATGCTGCAAATGCTGTGGTAAATTAATACTGTCTCCTGTAGACCATGGACAATGCTGGACAATAAAGAAGTATACTATCATACAAGAAACTTGTTTTAATTGTGCTTTAATTTAGTTTTAAATACATTTGTTGGGAGCAATATAAACAGTGGTCCCATAATTAAATAGATCACTCTTGAAAGCACTTACACTCTGCCAAGGGTGCAAGCCTGGGGGCAGGAGTTCCAGTTCATCTTTAGTTTGATTTTTTTTTTTTTTCATTTTTTTTTTGTAGAGGAAAATGTAAATAGTGCTTCTATGATTAAAATAATTGTCTATGATCAGGGAGAGGAAGTGGGGGAAATGAATATTGCCTGGACAGCAAAGTGAAAAATCATTTATTTATGAGCTTTTTTATCACACAAGGCATTGGCACCCACTTTTATTTGAGGCCCATGGAAGGACGTTATACAAGAATACAAAGAGTCTTTTATCAACTCCTTAACTTCTTACCAATGTAACTACACTGAAACACTTTTGGTTTTAGGCCATGTAATGTTTTTCCATATCTGGGAGGGTTTCAAACACTCACCAATAAGTTGAAATTAAACCAAAGTTTCTTTGATCAAATTATAGAAAATGTGATATAAGGCATCCTGTTATAGCTTAATGCTTTATTAGTCTACAAAAAGTGATGAAGGAGGAAAAAAAACCTTCCTTAGTAAACACATCACCAGAAAGTCCCTTATAATAAAAGAAGTCATTTTACGCCCATATTATTCACTGTGAGAAAGTTGAGTCCACATATGGTGAGGAAACCATGACAGACGAGAGGAGACTAACAGCTCGTACTGTATAGTGTTTTGGAAACAGTAAATAAATCTTGGATACGTTTCTTTTTTTTTCATTGTGGGTCTGAGGGCAGTACAATAACCATGTCTAGCCATCTTTGCTTGGCCATCTTAGTATTTGTCACTAACCACAGACCACTTCCTATCCCTGGCCATCAAACACACAGATGTTTAAAAAGTCATTAAGTATTGTCTGAAATATCAAAATAAAAACATTGATAAATGCACTATCTGAGCATGTTAAACTAAAATGTAAACACACTTTTGTGGCAGAGGGTGTATTTTTGGGTTCATAATATAATGCCTTTAGAATAAAGTACACATTTTAGACAAAAAATTCCTCTAGATACCAAATTCCAAATGTTGTCAGGTGCCATTAGCAGAGGGCACATTTTGCTTATATCTATTTTTTCTCTCTGATAGCTGATTTCTGTTTTCTATTTAGCATTTCATACTGTAGGGAAAAAAAATGTTCCTTCTAATGTAAGAGTAATAAAGAGTTACTCTGTTTACAAGGTATCTTCAGCAAATAGATTTTTCTGTGCTTTCTGAATTCTACCATTGTTAAAGAAAATATAGCATATAAGAAAAAATATATATTCAGTATAATAGCAAAGAACAAGAGAAAAAATATTTCAAACTAGAGAAAAATGAAAGATACGTTAAAAAAAGTTAATATTATAAGCTCAGTGGAAAAAAAGCTGAGTAACATATTCTGTGCTAAAAATATTTAGGTGTGCAATCAAATGTCTGTAATTCACAGTGCAAAGAGGATATGTGTTGTCCTAGTAAGTATCTGTATCACAAGGATAATACTTAATAGTAATTCCAAGTCTGGATTGCAATATATTCTTGGTATGAAGAAATATTTGCATTCATTACACATTGTACTATAAGACTAACAGTTCCATATTTGCTTGCTCCTTCATCTATGACATCATTGACATATATAAAATGACTACTGTTCTCTTTCAAGAAAATTACTAATGATATTTACAGTGCATATATGTAGATATGCATATATATATATGGGTCTACCTGACAACGTCGAAAGCTGAGAACGCTGACAATGAGAACAGCGACACCAGAAGATCGAAGACTGAGATGACCGACAGATGAAAACCCCAACGCTGAGAACACCGACATGTGAAAAGGCTGTGTAAGTATGCGGTAGTAACGGATGGTAGGGTGCGAGTAAGGTAAGTGTGCGATATTGACGGAGTCTAGGGATAGGGGTGGGTTAAGTGAGTTAGGGTTAGGGCGCGGGTTAGGTAAGTGTGCAATAGTGACAGTCTTTGGGTTAGGGGCAGGTTAAGTGAGTTAGGGTTAGGGTTAGGGCACGGGTTAGGTGAGTGTGCGATAGTGACAGCCTTTGGGTTAGGGGTGGGTTAAGTGAGTTAGGGTTAGGGCGCGGGTTAGGTGAGTGTGCGATAGTGACAGTCTTTGGGTTAGGGGCAGGTTAAGTGAGTTAGAGTTAGGGTGCGGGTAGGGTAAGTGTGCGGTAGTGTCGGACCTTAGGGTTAGGATTTGGGTTACCATTAGTGCATGTATAGTTGTGTGTAATGCGTAGTTTACGTTTTGTGTGTCGGTGTTTTGGGTGTCGGTATTATGGTGCTCGGTTTTGTGAGTTGTCGGTTTTGTGCATTTTCATTGTTTTGGTGTCGGTGTTTTGGGTGTCTGCTTTGTGGCGTGTTGGTGTTGTGATAGGGATCCATATATATATATATATATATATATATATATATATATATATATATGTGTGTGTGTGTGTGTGTGTGTGTGTGTGTATGTATGTGTGTGTATATATATATATATATATATATATATATATATATATATATATATATATATATATATATATATATATATATATATATGTATACACACACACACACACACACATATGTATACACACAAATATATGGATTCATGTTATTTGATATAAATATTCAGATGCATCTAGAATCTCTGACCATACACTGAAATCTGATTTCACTAAATTACAGTTGAAAGAACACATTCACAACAAATATTCCTATAAAAATGTTTTTGCTGTAACCCCTCCCCATGCCCCACCACACCACTTTTACTTATATATAATAATTCCAGTTACACAACCATGGAAAAAAAATAAAATACCATTCTCAGTGAACTGGTAGTGGCACATAAACACAAACATCTACAGGTCTTGGGGTACAACATGACCCTGGCCACTGCCAAGCCACACCTATTCTTCTATACTTACTTCTCTAATAACTCCTAGAATCAGGAATGACACCATCACATACTGTCTGTATACTTCCACACTTTTCTGTCAAGTATGAGTCAGTGCAATGATTTTTCAGTCAACTATGTTAGCCCATCTGTAGCTCCATCAAATGATAGCAAGTCATATTACATACTTGTATATACGTAGATGTGTGTGTGTGTGTGTGTGTGTGTGTGTCTGTGTCTAAATAATGTAGCTGATAATACTATTGTCAAATGGATTTATTCACTGTATTGTGTCTCATTTATGTCTGCTTGTTTATTTCTACTATCTATATCTATATAACTTTACTTATTTACCTACCTAACCATGAACTTGTTAACAGCTGTCTAGAATGAAGTCCTTTTTTAGCTATGACTCAAGCCAGAGATTCTGTATATTAGCCATCGTTTGACAAACTTTCTTTTATTAACAATTTTTGAGAATATAACCAGTGCAATTAAATATTAATTAAGGTAGAAAGAAAACATATATTTAGAATATGTAAGACCATAGTTTTCAAGCTACTAATACCAACAATAACAAGACATTTCTGAGTCTAGTAGTAATAGGTAAAAAGTAAAAGTGGTACACAGAGGGTGACTAAATAATAATAAACATTGTTTGAGATACTAAAGAAAGAAATTTCAGCTGGAACACACCAATGGAATCAACTACACTGAGGGATGTAACAATGAATTTGTAATGATATTACAGTGGATGAGCAATTAAGGAAGGATAAGGGTGGCACAGTGACACAGTGGACAGTGTTGTAACATGACTGCAAGAGGTTCTCCAATTCATTTCTCAGTTGGGGAGCCTTCTGCGTGGAGTCTGAGTGTCCTCCCTGTGTTTGCATGCATATTCTCCAGGTGCTCCATTTCCTTTATACACCAAAGACATGCAGTTGGTAGATTGGACAATCTAAATTGGCCATAGGTCTGAACGTGCATGTGAATGTGTGGTATGGAAGAACAGCTCTGGCAGGGCTAACCACCCAGTGGTGTCAACCTTGACTCTAGATGATTGTCACTGTTGTGACAGCCCGACCCCATGAGCAAAATTGGGAAAAGCAGTTATGGATGGATGGATAGAATGCAGTGGATAAAGTAAAAGAAATATTGTATAAAATGAACACTAAGAAAGCTACAAGACTGGATAGGTTTATTAGTGATTTGTATAAGCTCTCTAAAGAATATGAGCAGAGATTTTGACATTTTGGTTTAGAAATACTGTTCAGTATGTGGTGTTCCCAGAGAGGTGCAAAGGAAGAATTGTTTTTGCTGTTAAAATTTTCTATCTATCTATGAGATGACAGAAGTGACTACAGGATACACTATACAACCACTCTATTGAAAATATCATTGAAACTATTCTTCTCAATTATATTTGAGCAACTGAAATTAGATTCTACAATCATAGTTTTGCCAAAGTTATCATTTTTGTACATCAAAAATATATTAACTGTGCATGCATGTTACCTTTTTCAACTTTTGACAGAAAGATATTTTGCAATTAAAAAAAGAAAACTTTTTGATATATTTAGTTACTTGGAAGCAAATTTTACTAGACAGAGTACATTTATAGCAGACTGTAAGTCCCTGCTAATCATAATATAGGTACCCTATGAAGAAAACTTGTACCAGCATTTGCACTATGAACTTTGCCCTTTAAAGAAAAGAGTGAAAGGGAGTTATAAGTAAGCTCACTGGTTATGTGTAATATGCAGGAATTAAATAGAAGGGGGGATTCCCCAATTTAATTTTCTTATGCTAAGGTAGAGAATGAAAGGTGTGCAGTAATTTCTTATGTGGAGAGCCTACTGGTATTATATTTGACAGCTCAATTTATGACAGAATGAGTAAATATCTTAGAAAAAGTGGTAAGATTTGACTAAAAAATAAATTATATTAAAAGGAAGTTTATCGTGTTTACTAAAAAGAAGGTACAATGTTGCATGCTTTCAGTTGATATTAACATAACTGAGCAGTCAGAGTTTCATTGTAGGTTTGATGTTTTCTGAAAATGAAATACAGAAAGTATATGTACAATATCTAAATGAAGAGATAGAAAAGGCAATGTAAGCAAATCATACAAACGGCAAAAAAAATATGGGGAATAGTGTCCCACCTTTATTTGCAGCAATTACAACCAAGATAAAGCATTTGTTTAGATAAGTGGCAGTGTGGAAGAGTTAAAATGTTCAAAATACTCCATATTATTTTATGAGAAAGTACATACAATACAGTGGGGAAAATCCTTGACTTCTTTACACAAATCATTTCCTTCACTTTAATTAAGGAATATATTTGAGATAACAAGTAAAAAGTGCAATTGCTGACAATCGTGTAGTTGCAAATTGGTTTAGATTTAATTACTTGCAAATGAATTATTAAAATTAATTTGGCAAGACAATATGCATGCATATATATATATATATATATATATATATATATATATATATATATATATACACACACACACACACACACACACACACACACACACACACACACACACACACACACACACACACACACACACACACACACACACACACACACACACACACACGGATAGTATCATATAAACATGAAATTTCACTCAACAAAATTATTTAAACAATGTGGAGGTAAATAGACAAAAGCCATGCAAAAACAGTCATTTTTAGCTATGTCCACACTTGGAAATTCTTTAAAGATGGAGAATAACTGGATCTTTTACAAAACGTGTATAAAGTGAGACTGTTTATGAGATACAAATTTGAAGTGCATAGGGTGATATTATAGCAAAACAATATGAGAAGAATTTGTCTGCACTAGCACGCCTGTGCAGCCGATGTACCTAGGAAGATGAAACTCGTATAATTATGGAATGTGATAAAATTCAAAGATGTTTGGGACTTACTTTAGGAAATCTTGTCTCCAAACTATACAAAATATCTACCTGTAAATAAGAAAGATATTTGTATAATTTTATTGAGAACAAAGTAGGAATCTATGCTTTATATAGGAAATAAAAACAACTACAGGGAAATGTTTATGATTATGAGTTTTATAACTAAAGATGTTAAAACATTTTGATCATGCAGGTTGTAATACTGTCCTGATAAGCAAAATGAGTAACTAATAATTTACAAAGAAGCAATGAGCAAAATATTTTCAAACAGACATCTAACTGTGCAGATAAATAATAAAAAATATATTTTATTACAATATTTGCTGTTGGATAACAAGTATTTGCCATCACTGCAATAGTCCAGTTAAATAACTTTAAGTTATGTTGTTGTTTTAGATAGCATGAGGACCCTAGTGATTATTTAGAGCAGCTGGAGTTTCAAAGCAACCTACTTCTAATGCATTGCTTCATTTGTTAGCTCCTTCACATGTTTTTTTTTTCTCATCCTGCCATTTTAGACAACTGTAATTTAAACATTTTTGTGGTTACACTGGAAACATAGTGTTTCCCCCAGATTTACTATTCGTCTGTGCATGACTAGCTTAGTCCTGCACAGAGGTGGCTGTTTAGGAGCAGGACAGCAGCACGACATGCATAGTAATGAGGTGCACTGCCTGAGCTCCTAGGTTTACATGGAGCATGTAAGAGTGCAGGGGGCGTGTCTGAGAGCAGCGCTCTCAGAATATACTCGCCCCCGCAATGAAGAACAGCAGAAAGGGGTATGAAATGAGTGAGACTGCTCATAGGTGACTGCATATCCCCACCAACAGTCCCCCTTGTGTACAACAGCAACAGTATATATAAATAAAATGAAGAAACCTTTTTTTTTTAATCTGATTAAAACTAACCGTAGGTGTAGGGGTGTGCCCATCGTTTAGCTACGGTTAATGCTGCTTAAATGGCTGAAGAGGATAACAAGGAAGATAGATGCAAATGAAGCAGCAAAGCAATAGGGTAGTGGGCAGAGCATTTACCTTATGAGCAGGCATTCCCGGTTCAAGTCCCACTGTAATACATTCCATTTTCCATGGTAAGGCATGTTATGAGTAATATTTATGTTGCATAACCCACTAAAAACTTATTTTCATGAACTGGAGTACTGCAGTAAATGTACATGTGAGGTATCAGTTTCATAATGAATAAGGCACTAGTAAGCAGGTTTAAGCACAAATAAGCAGTAGTAAGCAGGCTTAAACCCTTCTGCATGGTGGTAAGCAATACCTACACTGGTTAAGCAGTTGTAAAGCTAACTCTCAGTAAGCAGATATAACAGCAGATTAGCAGTGCTTACCATTGTGAAAACCCACTTACAAATGTTCAAATGTTCCTTAATCACTCTGTATCCAATGGCCTTGGTCTGCCCATCAAGAAAATAAACAGCCATGCAGGTCTCGAACCCAGAACCCAATACACCACAGTCACAGTAGCTAACCACCAAGCCATCACAGAACTACAGAAGAATGAGGTATCAGCAAACAAGTCCTCACCATAGTAAAACAAAACTGAACCTAAGAAAGGAATCAGTATACAGTCATATGTTCCGTAACCCACTATATAACATAAATATGTGAACTGGAGTACAGCAGTAAGCCCAGAAGTGAGGTGTAATTGTAATAGAGTGTTGAAGTCCCCAGTAAAACACAAGGACCCCATAGAGTGTACGTACAAATTAATCATAGATACCAGGCATACATATAAGGTGTAATGAATAACCCGCCGCTTGGTGGTGGTAATAAAATTACCCACGGTTGGCGTGGTTTCACCGAGGACCAAGCCAACTGTGAACAAGACAGTGTTGAAGTAACGAATTAGAATAAAAAAAAAAACCGGCGACCGACCCTTTAGTTAGTAGTATTATAACATAACGGGCACGCTGGCCAATCAGCGTGCACGTTTTGGGGGGATCATGGTATAATGAATAATAACTCATTGCCAAAAAGTAATTATAATGCAAAGTCTAATGTAAGCAATGCTAAGCATTGCACAGGGAAGCTTAGGAGGTGAAAGCAATGTGTAGGGCAGCTAACTCATTGTGCCCAGTGGTACCCCTTTAAACACTGCCAACTGTAGGTAAGCAGGTTTGCCCATAGCTTAGCCTTTTCAAAACTGGCCAATCATGGAAAAGTGTGGGAATTCGGCCCTACTTAAACCCAAGAGGCAAGAATATATCTCATAACTGATTGTAGCTTCCCCTTGCAGGCTCTATGGCAGTAAAGGGAGAAGGTGTGTGCTTTCAGGCGCAGCTCTGGTGCATCTAGGAGTCCAAGGTCATGGCATGACTCCTTGTCAAAGACCATGATCAGAGACTGGTGCAGGGCCAGTATCAGGGCTCGCAATATAAGGCGGAGGCCTGGGACCGTCTCGCATGTGATTTCATCAGTGCCACTGGCATACTCCGAACTGGTGAGCAGGTCAGGCACTACTATGTCGACCTGAAGTGGCATAAGGGGAACCTCTTGGAGGAGTGGCTTCAAGAGGCTAGAGTGGCAAGAGATGTTCCAGTCGTGTGTAAGTATCACCTCAGTATGTGTGTAATAATTGCCAGCTCAGGTATATCATGGATATGTATGGCTAAATATTCCTCTTATGTCCCCCACAGCTTCCATGGAGTGGGCCGCGAACCAGGAGGCCCACATCAGTCGCTTGCCGAGGATGCGATGCAAGGCAGGTCAGTAATACTCATGCATTTACTGTCATAGGAAATAAAACTAAAAGTAGTAGTAAATTAATTGCCTGTATAAAACCTGTATTGTTCAAGGGCAGTACTGCATAAACTAGAGAATATGGCAGGAAGAGTCTCATATTGTTTGTATGTCAATAAAATTGTAATAGCCTGATGAAACAGGTCTAACTGCTGGACTGCATGTGTATATTCTGGTATCATATGGTAATGTAGATTTGCAATCATGTAATAGTACTGTTGTAGTAAACACTCTGTTACCCACACTGTGCACCATAAATTTAATGTGTAGGAATGCCTGTATATGACAGGTGTAAACAGTAAAATGCAGACAACAAAAACTGACTGTCATATGCAACTGAGATGTGAACTGTTGTTTTTTTAGCACACACAGCCACGGTTCGAATCCTGCCAGTGGTAGTAGTCTGCATACAGAATCATATCCCACAACTATGCCGATATGACCAGAATGTCCAGTAAAGTGGCCCATATCAGTTGCCTATCAACCTGTCCCCCTGGGAAATCAGTGGGATGATCCCAGATGTATAGGCAGCAAACAGGAAATACAACTGATTGACGCACATCTATGAGAACAAAGCTGGCACACTAGCAACTCCCCAATACCTTATGTGAGTAAGAAGCCACGTATGTCCCATTTACACCCCAACTTGTCAAGCTGTGGTCAGAGTGTGTACAGTAACAGAGTGAGATGTATGTGCATAATAGTAATGTGGAATCTGGTACTGTGTGTGGGAACATTCAGGTAGTGCTAATAAACATTACTTCCACAGGTCTGTCAGATACCAACACTATGCCCAGAAATACAAGAATGATATGCAGTTGCTCTGAATAATGAGGTATTACACATCACTGTCACCTGCACTGTCCTACAACATATAACTATCTAGGAATTCTGTACAAGACTGTTGTAATACAAAGTCAGAATGCAAAAGCACAGGGGATTAATAAGACAGAAAGCAGATTGGAGATATACAGCAATATCTATATAGCAGACACAACTGTGATGGACAGTGTTTAAGTTGTAGCAGACACAGCCATGGTCTGAATCCTGGAAGTGGAAGTAGGCTGCATACAGAATCATACACCACAACTGTACAGATGAGCCCAGAATGTCCAGTATATGTGCCCATATCTGCTGCCTGTCCCCCTGGTAAGTCTGTGGGATGATCCCAGATGTTTAGCCAGCAAACAGGGACTACAAGTGGTTGTCAAACACCTATGAGAACAAACCTGTCACTGTAGCAACCACCGAAACTGTTAGGAGAGTAATATATCAAGTATGTCCTATCTACACTCCCATGTTGTCAAGCTTTGACCAGAGTGTGTACAGTAACAGAGTGAGATGTATGTGCATAATACTAATGTGTAATTTGGAAGATTGTGTGGCAACAGTCAGGTAGTGCTAACAAACATGGATACGAACACTGTGCTGAGAAATACAGACCATTATAACCTGTACTGGTACTGTTCACTCTGGTATTGTAGGGAATTATGAGTGTTGCAGTTTCTCTGAATAATAAAGTATCACTGATCACTGTCACCCACACTGTGCTACACAATATAACTGTGTAGGAAAGCATGTATATGTGTGTGTCAGGTCACTAAAGGTGGAAGAGGGCAATATTCCAGATATGTCCCGGCACACCAGCGTGTGGTCAACACATGGCCAGAGTCTGTGAAGAAAGAGTAGGATAGTGATGTGCAAAACATCAACCCAGAATCCAGGAGTATTGCGTAGAAACAGTTAGTTATTGTTAACAAACAGTCCCTCCACAGGTATACCAGGTGAGAAGTGTATACTACAGATAAAACCAGTTCGTATGTAATGATGACAGCCATATCACTGTCCAAACTAAGGCTATAGGGTAGTGTAGTAAGACTTGTAAGGTACAGATAACAGCACTGACTAGGAAAGTAATGTGGACTACAGGAATATACTAGTTGTTAATTGACACCCCCCCACCATATGTCCAACAATAATCAACATACCCACCCCAACTGGTATGTAATGAGTCTGATAATGTCTAGTTGTTTGATAAATACTTTAATGGTTCCCATGCATGTGCTATATTGAATTATTCCAACATGGGTGGCATGGTGCCATCGATGTACCTGCATGCTGTTGTTATTACCACTGTGGTCCCATATGTGCATGTGTTCTGTTTGCCATGCAACTCTTCCGTATCTGGTGTCTGGGTTAATGGGAATATCTATGCATGCTGTTATACCTAATCCTGGAATGTGTTGACTATTACTAACCCAGATATCATGATGAAATCTAAACACTATAGCACGCTTGAGAAGGCCCATCACAGTGGATCCACCTGTCCCACCACAGCTGGCCGTGGCACCGGGCACCAACATGTCTGGTTCCCTACTCAAGTCTTCCCTGTCCATTGGTCCTGCACCATCTTCTCGTGGAACCACCTCAGGGGATGGGGCTCGCCCCTCTCTGGGAGTGGGCGCAGACAGGCACCTGTCACCCGTCACCAGGTCAGGGACATTGTGCGTAGAGAGATCAGCCAGCAGTTTGGTGATTTTCTATGCCAGCTCAAGGGTCACGTGTCACGATTAGTCAGCCTAGCTCTGCGACTCAGCCCCCAGCACAGTCACCTTCAGGGCTGTGAAGGTGCAGTGGTGACAGCCCATGGGTGGGGACCTCAATCTTACTGTTACCACTAGGGGGCTTGTGGGTTTCCGATATCCCAACACCCCTCCCTATCAAGGTGTTTACCCCCATATGTGTCATATACCGCCCCTGTATGCATCTTGTTTGTCTTGTCTGTTAACCTACCCTACCTACCTCCCCAAATATATCTACTACCCCTCCGCAACATCCCACTCTCACCTGAACAAAGAAAAAAGGACAATCTGATCTGTTCCCACAAAAATATCTCGCCTCATACATAGCTGTCCATTTCGCACATGTATCCACTTGACACATGTAATCCAGTCTGATTGGCATCACAACATATTATTGTTGTCCTCAACCACTCCCAGTGGTTTTAGTGTCCAAGTCTTCCTCCAAATTCAGTGTATATGCACAGCTGTTGCTGTAGAAGAAATGGACAGATATTCCCTACACCCTTCCTGCACATCCCTGGCTATTTTCCTATTGCCTTTCCCTCTTTGTGACCATTTTTTCACCACTTTCCATTCAACCCCTTTTTATTTTTTTCTTTTAAAGAAATTAGCGCAGGATAAGCAGGAGTAAGCACTTTTAAGCAGCAGTAAGCGGGTTTAAGCCTGTTTGCACAGGGGTAAGTAATGCCTACACAGGTTAAGCAATTCAGAATCTAACAGAGAATAAGAAACTGTAACCAGAAGTTAGCAGTGCTTCCATCCATGCAAACCCACGCAAACCCTCTTACAACTGCTTTAAAGTGCCTTAATCATTCTATATGCAATGGCCCGTGTTCTGCTCAGCAACAAAATAAACAGCTTCTGCAAGGCTCGAACCTAGGACCCTGTACACCACAGCAAAGTGATTTACCACTAAGCCACATCAGATGTACATAGCTCTCATGTTTTCAAAAACATACCATCTAGCCCAGTCATTCAATAGTATGGAGAATATATTACAACATTTAGATGTATGTGTGTGTGTAAATATAATAATATCTAAACAGATACAGCATATCTATATGTATATATATATATATATATATATATATATATATATATATATATAGGTATATACGGACATACATCTGTAGATAACAATGAGGAAATAACAAAAACATATATGTCCACATGCAACGTTAATGGGCCCAAACAATATACGTCTTGTATGAATAGGTATACCCCCCCAACAGCCAAACATGTCCCTGCTGCAATACACTACCAAGTGTTGCAGATCCCATAACCAGGACCAGACACGTCATGGGCATCCTTAGGATACATATACACAGACACATATATGCAGATACAGATATACATATATATGTATACACATATATATATATATATATATATATATATATATATATATATATATATATATATATATATATATATATATATATACATACATATATATGTAACTACACATACACATGCAGAGATATGTACATTAAGTTACATATATAGTACGTGTACACAATATGCAACAGCCACTATTCCTACAGTTACCACCTTACCAAATGGAGATTGTATGAGCCACCCATATAAATGACATTCATTGCCTGCAACATATATCCACAGAAATATCAAAGACTATGACACCACACACAGGTGTGTATAAATGGGAAAGCTTTATTTGTGTACTATTACAGTTGTATATGCCATGTCATATAGCTGTTTAGACCTGGACATCTGTATAAACTGAGTAATGCAACTGTGAAACAGGTATACTAATACAGTAGTCCAGAAATGTTAACAAATGTTGCTGTCCAGACCATGGCCATCACGTAGTACAATAGTAAAGACAGACTGGGCCACAGGATACCAAACAATCAACAGTAAGCAATGCAGGTGTATAGTTCAGCAACCTCTAACTACACTCTGTAGACAATCCCTAGGGAGTAAAGAACTCAGTTGACACACTGGGATGTAACTGTTACATAACAAGACACAACTGACACCATCACAAGCACATTGACAAACAGAACAGTCTGTATGGCATAGCAGGCTCTGCAGGCATGCCCTGGCACAGAGTTGCATACACCTGTGTTTAAGTGCATCACCACAACCAATGTGAGCACAACCACAGCTACATATGGCATGCTAGCATATTATTACAGTATATGGACTGTTCAACACCAACCTCATATGTGGCACCCACACACTAACCCTACATGTACTGGGCTACTACACAGTGTGGTCCGCTGCCTGTCTGTGGTATGGGACATGTGCGTGTATGGCCCTACAATCATATAAGCAGATAGGGTAACATACAGTTGAGCAGCATGTAACATCAGATAGAACAGGACCAAGAACAATGACATCTGCCACAGTCTGTACACAGGCCAAGGTACATATGAACAATACAAAACACTGCCGACAATCACCATAAGTACACAGACCTCAGTACTGTACACACAACCACAGAATTTCCAGATTATGTCATCAGATATAACCCCTACTATACATTACAAGTGTAGCAGTCTGATATCTCACTGGAATGTTATCAGATATAATGTCAATAATTATGGTGTACAGTACATATGCAGCCCTTACTACATGACATATGTGCAAAAGTTGTCAGGGTTGTGGCTGGAGGCACATACACAGGGTCAATATTGACATGTTGCTGTGATAACCCCAAACATTTACTGCTGTAACAGGGTTTGTTGCACCATATGTCCTATGAGGGCTTTGAAGTCAAAAACTCTCACAGCTGTCACCATCTACCGACTACAATCTTCAAACTACCTTCTACAGTTCACAGATAGGTGCTCAGTGGGTAACACCTGAAACAAAAGGCACCACATACTGGCTAGTCTGCAGATGGCCCTACAGATGTGTGTTCCCTCATAAACATAGCACTGACATGGCAGGTATGTAAACATGTAGGACAGCCATATCCACACACACCCTGTTAAACCAACATTACTCCAAATGCATTATAGCAGAACATACAGACTGTAGTCAGGTCAGGCACATCCCCCTACTGTGTGCTGTCCTGTCTTCACAGTGTATGTTGTTAGAGGTACACCCCAATCCATCTGAGATGCTGTTTGCCAAACAACAGATCGAGTTCCTGCTCACAGTGAATGAAAAGCCCAACAGCAACATGATGTTTCTAGATGTTGGTGTGTGTTTCCATGCAATTGGCTATGGGAATGTTACCACAGCTGTTCCACATGCAATCAGCTAGAGGCAGGCTGCAGTTTGTACAGAGACCATCAGCTGATCCTGAGCATCACTTGAAATACACATACTGCTGCCTAAGCAAAGAAGGTGTAAATCTCCACATCCACCAGACAGGGAGTAAGAGAGGCGCACAGAGGTATAGAAAAGCCAGGGAGGGGTGGGAGAGTAAAACTTACCCATGCTTGTATCATTAACCTACCAGTACAGGGTATCAAACCCCTGACAACTATGCAGTGCTATCACATGTCCATGCAGTTACTGGAATGCGCCACATGGATTAGATGGTGAAGAGCCCTCAGAACATATATGTGATGGTGAGTGACATCTGCAACAGGGATATGGTTGCTATGTGGTAGGTGTAGTACTCTTGTCTGCCTGCATGAACAGGTGTCAGTGTCTACACAGCCACACTCTCACAGGGATGCACACACATTGCCACACTTGGCAGGGCCAGGAATACAAGTCATCACTAGTGGGATTGCCACAACTCAGTACTGTGCAGATATCACATGCACCACAGGGGTCATACGGAGGTTATATGTGCAAAGGATATGTGGAGGTGTCTGACATCAGACAGCATGCTTCAGTATGCCAATGGGGGTTGTAGTGAGAGTGAATGTGGTCATATGCGTCATACTCAACACACACAGACACGGGTGCCAGTACTGACATGCATGTGTGTGCACTGCTTCATGGGTGTGATGTTCATGGTTGATGGTGCCAGACAGCTATACAAGGCTAGGTGGTGAGTATACCTTGGCATCAGGCCACATGACAATGGTTTGCATTGTGGCTCAGGGCTGTAGTGTCTGGAGTTGCCCCCATAGGTGGGTATTGTATTTGCCATCCAGTCACCTGGGTGATTATTGCGTGTGGCCAATGCTGTGCATTGTTTGCCATGTATGTGTTCCTTAGTCCATGACATGGACAGTATCTGGGATGTCCACACCTCCCACATGCATGTACAGTGACGTGTGGAACTGTACCTGGGTTGTCTGGCCTATGTTGTGTATACTGATCGATATCATCAGATGTGCCAGTCCTGGCCTCATGTGGCAGGAACTGTTCATGGACAGCGGGTTGGCCCTCCACCTACATTGATAGCATGACACTGGTATTCCCTGGTGTCAGTGGCATCTGTCCATACAGTGCTTGTGTTTCAGGCATATTATGTCATTTGTGGGTCACATTTGATGGCACCACAGGTGTTGCAGGTGTCCAGTGGGGAACATGGGGGAGGTGGCACTGTCAGCATGTACATGCCTATTGGACTGATGAACAGGGTGCCATGCCCTCTGTCGCCCACTGCAATCACACCATGGTTACTATCAGTGGCAATATGCAGGGTACTACCAACTTAGTGGCTGTTGCCTAGGGAAGTGCATGTGTGTGTGTGTGTGTGTGTGTGTGTGTGTGTGTGTGTGTGTGTATGAGACATGGGTTGAGAATGTACCCTGAGTAATACAAGGCTTGCTAATGTTGTTCAGCTGACATTGATGTCACATTTAGGGGTATGTATTTGCACCCCAGCCTCTTGGCTATTTCACATCTGTTATCCCTGTACAGTGGACATAGTGATATATACTTGGCCCACCATATAAAAAGTTTGCGAAACCTGCTCCAGATTGAGTCCAGTTGTTACACACTCACTACCACTGCAACACAGGATGCGAATGAGAAGCACAGATGCACACAAACACACACACACACACACACACACACACACACACACACACACACACACACACACACACACACACACACACCTGTCATGTCTGGGATTAGAACTCCTACCTAACTAGGTATATTACACTACAGCACTACAGCATTATAGGATGTGCCATAGAGACTACTGGAGTTCTCCTTCCCCAAAAGTGTATTGCACAGTAAAATACATCAGCAGGATTGCCAAAGTAGGCCATTTGAATTTTAATGAGTGTGACTAGTCTAAAATTCATTGTTCTCTACACAAACATAGAAACACACACAAAACATCCACCAGTGCCATGGGTGGGGTTAGAACCCCTACAAGAGTGCTATATCACACTACAGCATGATGTTGTTATAGGATGCACCATGGAGATTGCTGGAGTTTTCTTTCCCCAAAGGTGTATTACATCAGCAGGATTGCCAATGTAGGGCATTTGAATTGTAGTGAGTGTGACTAGCCTACAATGTATTGCTGTCTACACACACACACACACACACACACACACACACACACACACACACACACACACACACACACACACACAAAATTGCCATGTCTGAGATTAGATCTCCTACCTAACTATTCTATCACACTACAGCAGTGTGCAGTTATAGGACATGCTATGGAGATTACTGGGCTACAGCCTTCCCAGAGGTGTATTTCTAGGTGGATGACATCAGCAGCCTTGCCAAAGTAAAGCATTTGAATTGTTGGGAGTGTGACTACGCTAAAAAACATTGCTTTCTACACAGACAGATACACACATACACTTGCCAAGTCTGGGATTAGAACTCCTACTAAACTAATCTATCACATTACAACAGTACTGAGTTATAGGATGTGCTATGGAGATTACTGGGGTATAGCCTTCCCAGAGGTGTATTTCTAGGTGGATGACAACAGCAGCCTTGCCAAAGTATAGCATTTGAATTGTAGGAAGTGTGACTACTCTAAAAAGCATTGCTTCCTACACAGACAGAGTCAGGTAGACACACACACACACACACACACACACACACACACACACACACACACACACACACACACACACACACACACACTTGCCAAGTCAGGGGTTAGAACTCCTACCTAACTAATTCATCACACTACAGCGGTATGCAATAATAGGGCACACTACGGAGATTACTTTGCTACAGCCTTCCCAGAGGTGTATCTCTAGGTGGATGACATCAGCAGCCTTACCAAAGTAGAGCATTTGAGTTGTAGGGAGTGTGACTACCCTAAAAAGCAATGCTCTTTACACAGACAGAGAGACACACACAAACAGTTTCCATGTCTGGGATTGGAACTCCTACCAACTAGTTTATCACACTACAGCAATAAGCAGTTATGGGATGCGCCACTGAGATTACTGGGCTACAACTCTCCCAAAGGTGTATTTCACAGTGGATGACTTTAGCAGGCTTGTCATATTAGGGATATGGGGAGGGCAGTGTATGTGCATGGGCCATAACCCATTCATCTAGAGGTTGACACACCACATGCAGCCACACACAGGGTCATATTCCACAGGTACATGTATACAGCTACTAGATGACTACTTCCTTATACAGTCATGTTGCACAGCATAGTCTGTAATGCTGACAGATACTGGTGGCTAGTATCTACAGTGAGTTTCATCTGAACCTCATGTGGTTGTGGCCCTTTGGCTGTGTGCTGGGTGGGACAGGCCTGGATGGCTCCTTGTCACAGTCACCCTCTTCCACACATCTGTGTACATCTACCTTTGGCTTATTATATTGTGTTGTCCTTAGATATATGTCTGTATTCCTGTCAACTGTTTGTGCAAAGCATGTGTGGTGCATACTGAGGAGTGTCTACACTAACATCTGCAACTGCCAGATATGTCTGGTACACTGGTGTTTGCAGACATGGCCTTCATGTGTTTGTGTGTGAGCATGCCCAGTATGACCTTTCAGTATGTTGTTAACTGACATTGTCTTCATTTCTCTAAGTGTGTGAGCATGCCCAGTATGCCTGTCTGTATTGAGTGTGTGGATCAAGTCCAGGTAGTCTGTACTGCAGTGCTGACCTATGTGTTGTACACCTACAGGTAGCATACTGTTTCTGCAGGGTATCTGTTGATCATTTGGCATTGACTGTTACTATATTCTACATTGTATGAGGGCCACACCTGACTATTTTTACACAGGATTGTGGGGGGTACACCTGACTGTTACTACATTTCTTTATAGGATGAGGGGGCACACCTGACTATTTCTACATTTCTAAACTGGATTTGGGGGGCACACCTGACTGTTACTACATTTCTATGTAGGATGGGGGAACACCTGACTATTTCTATATTTCTACACAGGATTGGGGGGCACATCTGACTGTTACTACATGTCTATGTAGGATGGGGGGCACACCTGACACTTGTACACATTTGCTATGACTGTACTGGTATGTCAGGTACTCCATTTCATTCCATAGTCTTACCTATCATACTGACTAAAGGCATACCAGTGCACTACAGATCTTAGCTTTTATCTACCTACGTATTAGTTTCTGACTTTCTACCCTTCAGAACTGATGTCCCACTGCCTGACCTGCTGTAGTCTATCTGTCTAGGCCTTGGGGGGGGGGTACCCATAGGCCTCATTCAGAGGCCATAGCATAGACTTTGTTTGTGTTTGTCTACACCTGTCCTGCTGGCTATGACTGTTGTTGGGTATGTGAAACCCCCTGACTGGCATGTGTGAGTCACTTTCTTTGTGGGTGTCCCAGTATTGAGGGTGGTGCTGCAGGGCTGCCTGTGTTAGATGCACATAGAGCACTCTATACACATGGTTGAGCACAGGTAGTGTAATGTTTGGCATCCTACTGTATGTGAAAGTTAGAGAGAAGTGTTATTCCCTGGGTCCCTCCTTTGTCAGTGTATGTGCTATGTGTTGTCTCGTTGCCAAGGCCAGGGCATACTGGGCATACCACCTTCTGCCTACTGGGGCAGGCTCAGGTTGTTCCTCCTCTGAGTCACTTTGTGTCTGTGCAGGCCTTGGCAATGGTGGGGGGCTGTGTGACCCTGCCCTGTGCTGTTCCTGCTGCAGCTGTTTCTGCAGGATCATACTTGTGTAGCATGGCACATATGAGGACAATTTGGGTACATGCAGCCGATGAGTACTGCAAGGCTCCACTGGATGTGTCCAGGCACTAGAACCGTGATCTGAGCATGCCAAACACACACTCTACTATAATTCTGGTCTGTGCATGTGACTCATTATGGAGTTCTTCTTTGGACGTGTGTGCATTTCTGATGGGTGTCATCAGCCACGGCTCCAGTGCGTATCCAGCACCCACCACTAGGTGACCAGGAGGGATGTCCCCATTGGCAAATCTCTGGTAGAGCTGTGTCAGATGCCAGATGTGGGAATCGTGATAGCTTCCAGGCCAGCCAGTACACACATTCATTATTATGCCCTGGGCATCGCACATGACCTGGCAATTGATGTAGACCCTACCCCGCTCACCAGGTGGTGCTTTGATGCATATGTGCGTGCAGTCTATAGCACCCACTACCTCAGGGTATTCTGCTATTTGGTGGAACAGTTGCATATTCCTGGCCAATGCCTCACAGATGTTGGGGAAGTATACGTGCGAGTCGACATGTGCTGACATGGCATCCAGGAACTGGTGGAGTACCCTGGATGCTGATGCCTGCGAGATCCCCATCATATCCCTAGTTGGCCTTTGGAAGGTACCTGTAGCTAGTATTCTTAAGCCTACACATACCTTGATATCCACTGGGATGGGTTCCCCTCTGTTAGTTCTGTGTGACAGGTGTGGCTGGCACAGTTCAACAATTTGCTGTAGGAGGTCCCTGTCTAGCCTATAGCGCTTCACTATCTCCAGCTCATGTAGCCCCTGGTAGGTTACCCTGGGTCTGTACACTCTTCTCCATCTCCTCACTGTGGGTTGGTCGACAGCATTCACATCCTCACAACCCTCAGCCTCTTCCACAAGTTGTTGTATGATAGCTATTGCAGCCCCAATCATTTTGCTGTTGTGAGTGTTAAAAGTTCCATGCTTGTTTATACCTGTGGGGTAGAGTGTGGGAAAAACCAGAGGGGAAGGTGTTTGCATAGTTTATAGTAGTGATCTGGGCTGGGCTGGTCTGCTGCCTGTGTAATTGGCAGATTCTGATACATTTCACATGCCAGCTATGCTAATTCTCCTTGATTACCTTCCTACTGCTGTTTTCCCTTCCATTTGCCTTCCTGTTTAAGCCCATGGGCGCGCCACACAAACAGAGTGCTCAAATGTGCACAGTGTTGCTATTTCCTGGTTTCACTTTTTTTTAAAACCTTTAAAACCCGGTGTGCGGCACGCACACCCGTTTAGGCAATGTAAAGTGTGCTAGGCAGATTCAGACACATCCTCTAGCTTAGCTGTGCTAAGCAAGGAACAGACCCGGGCCACAAGGCTCCACTCTGCTTACAGTATGCCTGACAAACCCCCATGATGTCAGCTAACTCCTAGGCTTGCACCAAGCTATTCCTACTCTTACGCTGTTGGGATCTGACTAGCATGCTGGGGAAAACTGGGATTCACTATCATTCCCCTCTTTTGCATAGGATTGCCTGCTAATGCATAGTTATATGTCTCACTCTGAGCCTCCCCACTTAGCAACCACCACTCACTGGCCATATTGTCCTCTTCCTGCCATTGATTTGCATGGATGAATAGTGATTTTAGTTGGATTTCTTAATTTAGGTTTATTATGTTATTCCCCCCGATCCCGTTTGCATGCCGCTGCCATATGCTTAAACAGCCGAGATTGGCTAAAAAAAAAATAAAAGTTGATTTTTTTTTTTTGGCTGTTTGCAATGCTAATGGCCTTATACTTGGCCATTGGCATGCTTCCTAACTGATATGCAGCCTTTATTTGGAGATGTCACAGCTCCGTTTGGATTTTGCAGAAATGTACTCGGTTACTAACCAAGTACATTTCTGTAGATTGTACTCATCCTGCACTGCCAGTTGCAAGCTTTCTGGATCACAATTTCACCTCATTTGCATGGATTTATTCTGCAAATGGGGTGATTTGCATACAGGGGCTTAGTCCGTGCAGGATTAGTGCTGGAGCGCTCGTGCACACCCCTGCAGGCTGTTCCTGGATTGCATGGCAGACATATTGCCTGCTAGAGCTCCTGCACTGATCTTGCACGCCGTTCAAGGCATAGAGAATCCAGCGGAATCTTTTCAGGACTTTGACTTATGCTTGTGCAAGTGCTTTTCCATTTTTACTCCAGCAGATGCTATAATGAACTAAACTGTCTTATTTAGTTTTCCAAATACCCATGAGCAATACTGGGTACCCCATCTTGTGCAGTTATGTACTACTGGCAAGATAGATGTCATTTCATTACGTCAGTTCATCATTAGTGTTACAATCCTAATAACCAGATCTTCATGTAATTAGAAAAAAAATACACAAATTCTTATTTCCTTATTAAAAGATCTCCTAGCATTTCAAATATAGTGACTTACTTCTGCAGTATAAAAACTCACACAGTTATCTGCATTTCATTTGTGATAGCTGTGTTCTTTCCCTATATACTTCCAGAGTCATTTCTAACAGGGTCCAACATTGCTAAAATTTAAACAATCCACATCAGACGTTTTGGTCACAGCATGCAATGCCTTACTTCTAAGGAGAGAAGTTCAAAAACTAAACTGTTGCTCTTGGTCAGTTTAGTTACAATTGCATATTCTTTCAAATGCCATAATGATACTATTAAAACACCCCTCTTTGTATGGAGGAAGCAGTTTTGCACTGACCATGTCATCCAAGGTTCAGCTTTTCCTTCTGTTAATCACTTGACTTTGATGAAGGACCAACATCTATTTCATTTGCTGAGGCTGTTTTTCTTTTCCTTTCAGCTGTCCATGTCATTTCAGTAGTTTATTTCAATTTCTTTAGCTTGAATCTGCTCCCTTTCTTGCTTTTCCTATTGTCTTTGAACCACAAAAGAGTTTGTTTTCTCTGTGGCCTCTAACCCCAGACACTGCATTTCCAATTTTATTGGTTTAATGATTTTTATTCAGCTGTAATAATAACAATACTCTGCAGAGTTCATATCTACCTGCTTCCCAACAATACCAACTGAGAATCTAAAAAAGAAGAAAGAAGTGCTGTTTAAGATAAACTGCTACATATTTAGATTCTAGGTTCAAGGATATACGCACTTTTTGGTGACCAAAGCTGTTTTACAGGCTATACAAATCCATTTTACAGGAGCCAACCACTGCTTGCCAATTAATCTGTGATAGATATATGCCTAATTCACACTCACTTGCACCAATTATGTGATAGACAGAGGTTATTGGATTTAAATCCAAACACCACTGCAAGTGAACAACAATAAAAACTTTGGCCATGATATAACATAGGCTTCTTAAGAGCAAATTGAATTTACAAATGTGTATTTAAATACCATTAAGTGTTAAACTATTTGTGAGTAATTTTTGTTCCAATTTACTAGCACAAGTGTGTGTGTGTGTGTGTGTGTGTGTGTTTGTTAGTTAGTTAATCAGTTTATTAATAGTTTACCAGTTTTACTGTTTAGGTTTGTTAATAGCCAACTTTTCTTACCATTCATCCAAGTTACCATTTTTTCAATATTAAAAAGAAAACACAGCAATTGTTAAACTATTATGTGAAAAAAAGGAATATTTACCAAAGATTTGAAGAGGGAACATACAGTAAAGGATCCCAAACAACAGATTTTTTTTTTGCATTGCAGAAAAAAACTGTTCTGTGGAGGAGGAATATTTGTGTTTTTCTGGCAAATTATTAAGGATTGAAATCATTAAATAATGACAGATGTTTGAATTTCAGGCCTATTATCCTTCTGAAAAAGCATGATAATACAAACCCTGTTATTCTATTAATGTTTAAGTTTACAACAGCAACATTTAGAATCTGTCTATGATTTTGGGTCTTTGTCTCTTCATTATGTTTGGCTTTGTCCAGAAGTTTTGTGGAGAGAGGCTGAGATGTAGTAGGAATGGAGCATATGTAGGTTCACTGCATATATGTAAGGTCTGTATATATATATATATATATATATATATATATATATATATATATATATATATATATATATATATATATATATATAAAATGTACATTGGTCGAACAAATGCGGGGGTGTGATTTAATGTCAGCGGTACGAATGGCTGATCAGTGGATATGTTAATGGTATGGAACATCGACACAGGTAGGTGGGATTGATAGCATGTGTGTGTATCTGAGTTAAGGTTAGGGTCAGGGATGAGTAAAGGATGGGTGTTGTGTGTTTTGTGTGATTTTGTAGGTTTTAGAGTAAGGGTTAGATTAGTTTAGGGGATAGCTGTAGTGTTGTCTGTGTGTGTTTGTGAATGTTTGTGTGTCTGTGTATGTCTTGTATAGTGGCAGTTTTACAGGAAAGTTTTAATGATGTTAATGTGTAGGGTTAGGGTTGGGAGAAGGGGCAGAATTAGTGTTAGGGTTAGTACCTATTACTAAGGTAGTGCCAGGTGGCAGAGCTGTCTTTGCTGGCCAGTCCAGTGCCAAGCAAGAATGCGTATAATATTGGACAGTTCTGCTCAACAGGGCATATGTCATATTTATAGAACTATGTAGTGTACAGCAAAGTATATTAAAGTGCAGATACCACCTAATTTCCCAGTTGCACACGTGTTCACACTTCCATATGTATTACTGCTGTGATTTTTGTAACTTATCCCGTGACTCAGGCTTGTTCAGTGCACAGCTGTATAGTATATTCCTGTGGGTCTATGTTAAATCATCGAACACTTAAAAAAGCGCCGATGATTTATGGACTCCATGTAAGTGAAAGCTTGCAATCTCGAAAGCTTAAAACAGAGAATTTTCCTAAGGTTAAAAAAAATCACTGTTCCACAAAACAAAAAAAAAAAAATTAAAACATTACATAAAGTAGGGGGCTTTGCCCCCTACAACCCCCTACTTAAATATACCAACTCCAAGATCGCACTACAGTGACAAAAACGACAAAATAATGGAAGCAGCCAAGCAATTTCTTTCCCAGGGAAGTAATTTGCTTATATGACGTTTCACTATTTTGCCTTTTCGTGCTTTCAAGTTCGATCAAGATGCATTCGAAAGAATGTGTCTTCGATCATTTAATAGGAACCCTATTCCTGCTACTGTTCTCTCAGATTTGTATAACCATAACGGCACTATTATACTTGCATTGTAGGAAGGCATAAGTTGTTAGATTCACATAACAGAAGTGTATGAAACGTTCCCTTGTTTGTTTACTCTACATGATATACTAAACCAATGAGTAAAAAGGTCACACAGAGAAAACATTCTGTTAAAAAACACAAAAAGAAAAATCTAGCAAAGCTAGACATTCCACTGTGTGATTCCTTAAACTTCTTGCATTAGAGGTGACATGGTATATATGCAAATTACCCTTTAAGGACATCAGGTGTTTCAGCTAAACAGCAGTTCTGAATGTCCATGACTTTTTCTTTTCAGTCTATTTATGAACAAATTTGGCCAATAAAGCCAAGCCACACTAGCTGTGGATATACATGTTTCTACCTTCTTATGGCATCATCAGCACAGCATAAGTGGAATGTTTGGCTAACATTTGGAAACACAGGGTTGTCATACCCAACTGATATACATAAACCTTAGGGTGACTGCAAAATATCCCAGCTAGCAAACTAAAACTATGAGTAAAAAGGTCACACAGAAAAAACAATCAGTTAAAAAAACACAGTTTTTTCTTTTTGTGTTTTTTAACCAATTGTTTTTTCTGTGTGACCTTTTTACTCATTGTTTTAGTTTGTTAGTTGGGATATTTTGCAGTCACCCTAAGGTTTATGGATATCAGTTGGGTACGACAACCCTGTGTTTCCAAATGTGAGCCAGACTTTCCACTTATGTTGTACTGATGATGCCATAAAAAGACAGACACATGCATGTACACAGCTAGTGGGGTTTGACTCTATTGGCCTGAAGCTGTCCATAAATAGACTGAAAAGAAAAAGTCATGGACATTCAGAATTGCCACTTAGCTGAAATACCTGATGTCCTTAAAGCGTAATTTGCATACATCCCATGTCACCTGTAATGCATGAGATTTAAGGAATTACACAGTGAAAAGTCTAGCTTTGCTAGATTTTTCTTTTTGTGTTTTTTAACTGATTTTTTTAGTTTGATAGTTGGGATATTTTGCAATCACTCTAGGGTTTATGGATATCAGTCGGGAACAACAATCCTGTGTTTCCAAATGTTAGCCAAACATTCCACTTGTGCTGTGCTGATGATGCCATAAGAAGGCAGAAACATGTATGACCACAGGTAATAGAGTTTGAATGTTAGATACAGCCCATGTATGTAAAGATCTAGCAAAACTCATTTCCCAATTTAAGGACAATTGGGTAGTGTAATAATACATGTAGGGGACATATAACCGCAGTTAATAGGAATGTAGTGTAAACTAGAAGGATATATAAGTTGTTAATTGAGCCATCGTTTTCCACCCTACTGTATGTGCATACAAAATGCAATTCCACACCTCAATGGGTATGTCTAATCTCAAAACATTTGTTGGGACATATGTCCTATTGGTTTATAAATATCTGCATTTATTTCAATGCATGTGCCCTGTTCAAATACCAAAATATTGGTGATCTGTTGCCATCAATTAAACCTGCATGCTGTTGTAATGTCCACTGTTGTTCTATATATGCATGTGTCATGCTTGCTGTTCAACTGTTGGAACTCTGGTGTGTTGGGTTAATGGGAATACTTCTGCATGCTGTTATAACTAATTGGGAAAGCTGTTAACTGTTACTAACCCATATTTTCATTAAATCCTCCTAAACATAGAACGTATGGGAAGGCCGGTCCCAGCAGACCCACCTGTCCCACCTCAGCTGGCGATGGCACCTGGCACCAGCCAGTTCAGTGCCCAGCCTGGGACTTCCTCCGCCATTGTTCTTGTGCCATCTTCAGGTGGAAGCACTGCAGGGGATGGGGCTCATCCCCCCCATGCAAGCATGGGTGGAGGAGGGCCACCTATCACCCTCCAAACAGTCCGGGCTGTGGTGCGTAGGGAGATTGAGATTTCTGTCGCTGATCCTCTACACCAGCTTGAGGCATGAGCGGTGTGACTCACGGGTGAGCCTGCCCCTCCTACGCAGCCCCCAGCACAGCCACCTTCTGGGCTGTGAAGGTGCAGTGGTGACTGCCCATGGGTGGGGATCTCAGTTCCACTGTTGCCATCTGTGGGCTCATGGGCTTGCGATTTCCAAACATCCTTCCCCGTCAGTGGTGTTCACCCACCACATGTGTCATATTCCGCCCCTGTATGCATCTTGTTTGTCTTGTCAATCTGCTCACAAAAAAAATTACGCCCCATACATAGCTGCTCATTTTGCACACATGTCTGCTGGACACAGAAACAGATATTTAATTGGCAGTACAACATACTTTGCTGTCCTTACCCCTCTCTCAGGGGTGGAAGGTTTCATATTTCCCTCCAAAATTATTGCATATGCACAGCTGTTGCTGTAAAATAAATGGGCAGCTATGGTCCTTCCCTACACCCGTCCTGCACATCCCGAGCTGTTCTACCTACTGTCTTTCCCTCTTTGTGCCCCTTTTTCACCACTTTCCTATCTCCCCATTTTCTTTTCTTTCAAAGAAATGAGCGCAAGGGTTAGCGGGAGTAAGCACTTTTATGCAGGAGTTAGCGGGTTTGCACAACTGTGCGCTTGTGTGCACTTAGCTAAGTATTGCTAAGCTTTGCTCAAACACGCGCAAACCCACTTACAACTGCTTAAAAGTGCCTTAGTCACCCTGCATGTGATGGCCCTTGTTCTGCTCAGCAGCAAAATAAAACACCTCTGTCAGTCTCGAACCTCGGACACACTAGACTGCATGAAGTACCACAGTAGATATACAGCAGGTTGTTGCTGAAATAGATATATCATGTATCAGAATGAGTGAATGTAAAGGAAAGATAGGAATGCCATAACACAAAACCTGTTCTGTGGAACGTTACCAGCAGTTGTTGTGGAATTGCATTACATGACTGTGATAAGAGAACCAGCCATTCTAGCAGTAAATAATGTTACAGCAGCACTTTACAACCCCCACACAGTATCACAGCAGGACAAACAGTGGCATATCTGATTAGGGTAGAGGACATACATCCCAACTGTGACTTCATTTCAGGGATGTCCCTGATTTTGAAACATATGTTAGCTGTGTCCCTCTGAATCCCCTGAAAAGTACTGATGTTAGGCAGAAAAGTGGGGTATTACACCTAATGAATAATGACAACATGTAGGAGTTAGACACCGCTTGTACTTCAGAAAAGGTGCAGTAATCCATATGCACTGGTTCTCTTGAAGTCTCCACTTACTCTCTAATATTTTAAAGGTTTCACTTTTACCTACCTTTACCTCACTCTGTTCAAATATGTACCTGAGTGTTTCAGAGGCCTGGCAAAGGCAGAAACACACAGGCATATCAGCTTTTCTGCTGTTACACACTGTGCAAATAGCTTTGGAAGGAGTTCCACAACCATACCCTTATGTAGGAGTACAACACTGAAATACCAACGGATGTAGCCATGTACTGGTAGCAAACGACTGTAACAATGCCATTGTACCAGTGCTGAAAAGTCTGGCTACCATCTGGATAGGTCCACAGTTGGGAGCTATGCAGACAGACTACTTGCCTTGCTAAACAAACAGGTACACAGCAACCCTTTAAGTCCAGCAAGATAACATTCACACAATAATACATAATGCTCTCTGTATGTCTGCATCCCTACCCAAATGTACAATATACCTGTGTGTTCAGGGTCTACCAAGGATGTAGGCAGACATACTCAGTACTGGAATTGTCCAGTTTTCTTGAGCATCCTGTGCTAATATCAACAATAAAAAAGCACAAACTGCGCAGAAGTGAATACATTAATATTCACAGTATAGCAGTTCACAAACAGTTCATGTGCCAAATGAATACATCTCAATAACTACTTTTGTATGGCAGTTAATTGTATAAGTAGAAAAGAAACTACACACTCCCATGTATCCTGTGTTAGCATTTGTAGGGGTGAGTACAATTCTACACTGACAACTTGTGTACTGGAAGTGGCAACATTCAGGTCTGAGTACAACATTCAAATCACTGGCTACACCCCTAGCATCAGATATAAGATGTATACCAACCTTTTGACTTACACAATGGTGCCCACTGCAAACAAGCATGGTCCCCACTTTGGAAAGCTGAAAGGGCTACGCCTACCTGACTTAGCAATTTAAAGCATTGGGATGCTATGACAGTGAGTACTGCAAGTACCACACAGCAGGCTGCATGCAATTGCCAAATGGTGGCCACCAATTGATGCAGAGGCCATCACATGCACATGTGCAGATACCTATAAAAGCAGGCTGTACTTGCTGTGCGCACATGCAATCATTTCATTGCAGATATGGAAAGAGAGAGAGTGAGAGAGAGAGACACACAGACAACAGCAACAGAAAAAAAGAAAAAAGATCTAAAAAATATATATTAAAAAAAGTTAATATATTGAAAAAAAAGATAAAAAAAATATTGAAAAAATAAAAAAAAAGAAATATATACTGAAAAAATATATTGATAAAAATAAGATATAAAAAAATATTTACAAAACACACAGAACTGACAAATGCAAACACATACAAAGGAAAGGTATGTAACAGCTATGTATTTACTGGCATGTAGTAGAAGTTTTTGAAGAGTACGCTACATAGTTTGAATCATCCATATGTGGCAACAGTACGTATCTATGCACAGATGCCCATCATAACTACTGGCATGGAGAAATCAGTGTGTAGCTGTGTGCAGTGGGATATGACTGTGACCTATGTAGTTCAGCATTAAATGTGAAACATCTGATCCATGTTATCTGTGTTCTGTACAGTAGTGTGTACTATGTCTGTTTGGGGGAGAAGCACATACTGTTATATAAACATGGATGTCACAGATTAACAAATGCATGATAGTCATATTAATGTGTAACTTAGCATTGGCAACAGCTGTACCAGGCTAGTATGCTAATCTAGCATTTGCAGCTATATATACACCCTCTAATATTACTGTGTGCTCACATGTGACACCTGTTCATGTTGCAGCAAGGTCCAACAGGTCAGCCATGAGGTACATGAACTTACAACAGTGTGGACCGTGTGTGTGTGTGTGTGTGTGTGTGTGTGTGTGTGCATGGCACACACATACGGAGAGATCTGTCTCTGTCAGATATATTAGCATCTGTACATGAGCATAGAGCAAGGGACATACTGCAACTGTTTGTGAAGGGTGGACATATATATGTTGTTGAAGGTTGCTATGTGCATATTTATATGTAGGTTGTAGTGTGTGGCAAACAAGACAGCATACAGTTCTGGTATATGACATGTGGTGGTTAAACGCTGTGGGTATGATTCATCAGGTTTGCAGTGTTGCAGCCAGTGAGGCCTGCTAAAACTACATGGATTGAGAACACCTTCAATGCATTCCGCACAACACTGTGCAATATTACGGCATAACTGCATACCTCACAACCTTCGCATAATTGATATCCCCACCATGAAAGGTGGACTGTATATGCCTATATGTATATCTATATGTACACCAATGGATGTTTATATGTATGCGTGTGTATCTATCTATATATGTATAGATATATATATATATATATATATATATATATATACACATATATATATATATATATATATATATATATATATATATATAGATAGAGAGAGAGAGAGAGAGACAGGATCATATTTACTGCAACAGATGCCTGGTGACAAAGCCATGGTCTCAAGCTCAATGTTGACACTGCATTGGCATCACTTCTTGCAAAAACTCTGTACCCATTAACTACCACATAGGTGGCAGTCTACTTAACACCGAAGGTGTGATAAGAGACCATGGGACACAGGTGGACAGCAGTCTCCCATTTGATAATCACAGTGCCACACTAGTCATGTCATCTGTCTACATGGCACACGTCATCACAAAAGGTGTGTCATCCAGGGAAATATAGGTCAGTGTTCCCCTCTACTCATCACACATAAAACCCATTAAAGAGTACAATGCCGCATATTGTATGTACCTCACAAGATATCTACAGCAACTGGAAAGGACACAGACATACCTCACAAAGAGTAATACTGGCCTCAAACACATGCCCTATGCAGACCGTCTCACTAAACCACAGCTAGACTGTGTCACATACCGCCTACCCAGAGGTGACCTCTGCCTAACATACAAGGCTATGTCAAACCCAGAGCTGTTGTACATGCTCCACGTAAACAGATCACAATCCCTACAAGCTACACACTCTAGGGACCTAAACCTTGTGACCTCAATAAACAGCACATGCTGGAGGGATAGATTCCTATCTCAGAGACATCCCATACTCTGGAACAAACCACCTATCAATAGCAAACAAAGCTCCTAATTAGCAGTCATCATAAATAATCCTGATGATTGTATGGGAGATAGGAAATACACCCTGGGAATCACCTCTGTGGCTCTGCTTGACAGGGCCATGTGAAATGAAATTACCTGTGTGTCAAAGGCCAGGGTAGCATATGGCTAGACTTCTATAGGCCTTAGGGCCAATAGCCTATTACCTACATATGAACCAATACACACCCACATGTACATGTTGCAATAATTGCTATGTGAGATTGACTGAGTGTGATGGTGAATGTGTTGTTGAATGTGTCAGTGTTCTGTATATGTGTGTGATAGCTTAGTGAGAAACTGTTTCTGTCATGGTATTATGTGTCCTAGCTGTGATCCCAGCAAAAGATGTGTATGCTATTGCTAGGCAGAAAAAGCAGTATGCCATACAGTCTGACGTAGTCCCTTGGTGTCAACTGGGGTGTCCCATTGTAGGCTAAAGCAGTACATGTATGCTTATTGAGTGTTACTGCTGGTAAATCCAACTCCTGTATGAACTGTAGTACTACCTGAAGCTGTATACCTAAACAGCACAGTATGGTGTATGTCCACATTTCTTGGAACCACTGTTTTGTGTGTTCCATGTAGTCCTCACATATTACATACCTCAGGCATAAGGTTTTGTAACTACTGGCACACAGTGCTGTATGGTACACAGGTAAAGGTCATCTGGGTTACCATACCTTTGTGTCTGGTATATAAGTCTGATGTGTGTGTGGGTATGCCTGTACCATGGCCTCGGTCATATGTGTGTTACAGAATATAAGTGTGTATCTAGCAACATGTATAATCTAGTACAGCAGTTTGCCACCTATATTAACGAATGTGCACATATGTTAGGCAGGGGTTTGCCATCAACGACTAGTGTGGTATACTGGTAATACTGTAACTGGACTTTACAATCATTGCAATGGATTACATATTTCTTGATGCATTAGCTTGATATATATCTCCTGTGGCTAGGTGGTGCATTGTGTCAGATACAGTGTGCCATGTACTGTTGTATAGTCTTACATATTGGTTTATCTTTGTTGCTGTGCAAAACATGGTTTGATATATAGAGTGTGCCAGGCACTGTCAGGCAGTTGTGGGTTGAGCACGGATATGTGGTATAGAAAGTGTGTATCCTCTGACAGCCAATAGGTTGCTATATATGGCAGTTAATTGATATATGTACTTTAGAATAAGTGTGCCACATGACTTGCTCACACATATTGTTTCATTGTCTTCCAGGGTCATGGCCCACCATCGTAATCCCACCTATAGCCCAGCAGAAGAGGAACAGATTACAACAAGCCTGGTACAGCACTATGCCCTGCTGTTCTCAAGAACCAGCCAGGACCAGCATGAGTGGACTGCACTGTGGCAAGATCTTGTCCGTAGGGTAAATGACATAGGCATGCATAACCAGACATATGAGCAGGTACGCCATCACTGCAGTGATTTAATTAGACATGTCCGGCAGCATGCATCTGATATCTGTAGACAACAGCTTGCCACAGGTGGTGGGGTAGCCATCCAACCCTGCCCCCCCACCATAGTGGAGGAGCTACTCCTGAGCCAGGTGGCTCCTGGCTAACAACAACAACTAACATGTATCATCATGGAGGCCGGAAACACCCAGCAAGTTGACACGGAGTGTGCAGGTAACATGGCATAGCTGTAGACTACTGTTACCTCTATTGGTAGAGCATGCTTATGTGAGATGTGTACTGTGTAGTTAGAAGATGTGGTGCCTAGTGTTGTGCAATACTAATAATTAGGAATATAATCTGTAAGCCTGTGACTGTCAACCGTTGTACTACTGCAAGATTGCAAACACACAGTAGCAATGCCACAGTTGTTGCCACTGACAAACTGTCTCATATCCTTGTAGGTCCCTCTGGTGTGACAGCAAGGCAGCAGACCCATGCTGGTGAGTGTGTTCTACATTTAATATTGCTAATTAAATGTGCATGTCATAGGTGATGTGTAGGCCATGTAAACATAACACACCTACGCATAATGCATGCTGTGCATGTTTGCTGTGAGACTATGCACATCCCAGTAATGTGAGTAGCTGCCTCAAACACATGCAATACACAGAGCATCCCACACAATTGTGGCAACACTGTAGTGGACATTGGATAGGCAGAGTCGATACACATGCACACAACATACACAACTTTGTCATACGCAGTACAAGTTAACATGCTACACATGGTGTATTCAGACACCCGCTGTAAGGTCACACTCCAGTATCCCAAATGTCATCCACACAGCACACATAATATACCCAAGGGGTAGAGGCATCTCATGTGGCTGTGTGACACTCTTCAACACATAACAAATTCATGTTAGGCAATGCCCCCTATTGGGCACCTTACAAATCCATGTAACAACTGGCTGTGAAATGGTGAATGTAGCCATGGTACTGCAGTTCTGGTACAACATGGTATTTGCCAGTCTGGCACACATTAGTGGTCTTGAGTGACCACATGATGCTGCATGATGATGGCTCATGGTACTACACCCCATTCAGTTACAGTGACCACAGTACTATACATAGCATTAATTGCTATGCACCTCAATGTTGTGTGTGTGCAAACATATGCACCTATACACAATATGCATAGCAATCACCATTTGTACAAAGTGACACATATATGTCTTGTAATGCTATTGAGTGTATAGGTCACATGACACACACTGTGTATGTGTGATGTTTAATGTTGCAGTTGTGTTGTAGCATGCCATGTCATGGCTGGCACTGGCATGTCCACAATATGTCCTACACTCACCATAACCACTGTACAATGGCTATGTTTAGCAATGGTATTCCATCAGGTATACATGCACCACTCATCATGTGTGTATACATAGCATGCATATGCTAAACCTGTGTCCACAATTATCTGCTAAAGACACAGACACTCTAATCAGAAATGGATATCTATGTGACACACAGATATACATCCAGCCATGGTATGTACAACTGTGAGTGATGGTGCACAGGACATTGCAAAGCTTTTAATACTTGCACAGCAATGTTGTGTCCATGTACACATTGCGTTCCAGGGTGAGGCCAATCACTGAACAACAACACACATGCATCAAAGCCATGTATACTGTTATTAGCAAGGGCTTTCTACACTTGCACTGCATGCTGTTGAGCAACACATGCCCTGCATGCTGACATGTGTGATATAACTGTTTGGCTTGTGATACTGTACCCCACCATCACCAGCTATTGAGTATGTTCTGGATTGCTGGTGGTGTGTGTGTGTGTGTGTGTGTGTGTGTGTGTGTGTGTGTGTGTGTGTGTGTGTGTGTGTGTGTGTGTGTGTGTGTGTATATATGTGTGTGTGTGTGTGTGTGTGTGTGTGTGTGTGTGTGTGTGTCTGTTTTAGTGAGAAGTGCATTTGTGTGCATGTGTGCATGTGTTCATTTGTGCATGTGTGCCCGTGTGCATGTGTTCATGTGTGCATGTCTGCATGTGTGCCGACATCATGTGCAGGTTGAAAAGTGTGTTTCCTGTCTTCCTTTCACAGGTGCTGACTTTGGGCTGGTTCACTGCAGCAGGGAAACTGATGTCACTGAGCAAAATAGTGATAATGATGATAGGTGTGTTGAGGCACAGGCATGTTTGCCAGGGTCTTTCGTTGGGCCACCAATCAACAGTACACAAGTGTCCACCCCATCCATGCACACAGTCATACTGCCAATACATCCATCACCAATGCCCTTAGCTGAGGGACAGCATGCAATCGGCATTGGCCAGGACAGTGTGGTATCTATGGCACATGCATCCCGACACAGCAGCCATACCCAGATGTCTGGAAGGGCACCACATAGGCAGATGTCCAGGGGTTCTCGTCGGAGCACTGCTGCTCATCATGCCACTGGCAGATGTGCCACAGGTCTTACAACCTCATGCATGCTCCAGGCTGTCATGGAGGCACAGGCACATATGGAACGGTACACCAGACAGTGACTAAATGCACATTGGGCACATAATACCACCGTAATTGACAGTATCCGTGACCTAGCAGGTGCCATCCATAATTACACTAAGGTCACTGATAGACGTTGGGGTGAGACATTAGATGTCCTCCACAATGTCATGACCATGTGTCAGGACAGTGCAGGATGGTTGAGTCGTCGACATGGACATATGCCAGCAACATCAGCAGCTGGCAGTCGCCGAAGATGTCCCTCAAGTCACAACCACTCCCATAGTGCCAGTACCAGCCCCAGCAATTTTGGGGGTTGGCTGTCCATAGAACATCCTAGAAGACCACATGCACGTGGCTCTGGACAGTCCCAGCAGGGACCTGGTCCAGTGTACATCCATCTACCTCTGGGGATAGTACCCAGTCTGACTTAGTACCTGATAGTGTCAGTAGCACCCCTGCCAGGCACAGGTACCATATCCATGGCCAGAGATGGTGATCTGTAAAGCCTGGCAGGTACAGTCCTGTGGCTGTCCCACAAATACCAGTATATGGCAGCCACATGGCGGAACTGCGTGCATGCAGACACACACACACATTAACCAGACACCTAGGGCTAACACATACCCGCACACATTACATTAACATTGGCCCATAGCAGTACTCTTGCCCCTCATGCACACACACACACACACACACACACACACACACACACACACACACACACACATACACACACACACACACATGTTGATTGGATGGCTCACTGTAGGCCTCTGGCAAACCAACAACACACCCTGTGCATATGATGAAACCTGTGCCACCTACTGTCATCTGTAAAATTGATGCAGGAACAGGCTGCCATGGTGCTGATGCACAGGGTGACTTTATGGCAGTATAGCAATGTTAGCATGTTGTCAGCAGTAGAGTGTAATGATATGCTTGAAGGTGTATCTGAGCAGGCATGATGCATTAAATCTATGATTGTCAATGTAGTGTTTACACCAGGGTTAGTTCCACTAGTGTATTGTCTGCCCACGTGCCATTTGGCTGATATGTGTAGTATTGGCAGCATGTTTTAGAGAGTGGACAGTATGTGTGGGATGTGTGTAGCACAGATTTGCATGTGTACATTTGTGAACATGGTGGAGGTGCACTCTCTGCATGTACGTGCATAGTGGACACATGGACAGGCTGACATGCCCTGTATTACACAGTAACATTCCATAGTTTCTATTGGTGGCCAGCATGCATTGTACTACACACATTTCGGAGCTTGACTATACATGTGTGTATGACATAGTTTAACACTGTGCTGTGGGTGATACTGTTACTATCTGTCATTGTTTTGCATTCTGGTAGTATACATAACATCAACAGCCTGACCATAACCAATCGTTAGATGATGCCTTGACAACTGACACACAGATGTAGGACACACAGAATCATTTTGATCCTTCAGGTACTATACTATTCCAGTAACCAGTGGTATTCACCTGCACCCATTACTGAGACCACTCCTGTTTGGCATATAGCTCTCTGAGGTACAATCATAGTAGGGATATGTCCGTCCACGTCTGGTAATGCATACTGTGGAATATAATGCATTCTCCAGATGACACACACATCCTCCACAAGGGTATCATACAGACAGATATCTGTTATCAAACCCATGCTATAAAGCTATAAGCCAAACAAAGCATAGTCGTCCACCTTTACGAAACATAGTATCCCCACAGTACCACATAGGTAGTAGCCACCAACATGATGAACAGGTACCGATGTGTACATGCAACCAAGTGTTACGTCATCTCTCCTTTGATAATGACATTTCCAAAGGTATTTTGAAATCCCTCGATGGATCACATAAGCAATAAGGGGTCTGCATGCATATCCACGAAGGTTGTTGTACACCTATAATGAATAGCCATTATTGACAGACTTTGCTGCATTTGAACAGGTCTGACATAAACCTCGGCCATAAACTCTCACTCACACAATTCAATAGAATCCATAATGAGTGTGTGTAACACGGATGACCTAGGCCATGGATCACTGCAGTGGCTGGCCTTGTCACAAGCATACAGATGTGACCTAATGTCTGCACTCTGGCAAAGATGACAGATGTGTTCTTGGAGAAAGCAGGGTTCCCACACATGCAATAATTGAAGTCACATGTACGTATATGTATTTGCCACACAGCTACCTCAGATGTGCAATGCACATACTGTTATCATACTGATATGTCATACAGTAGTAAAAGGAAAACCCACAACACATTGACCAACAGTGTCACAGAAATAGAACACACACACTCACCAAGTGCAGGATTCAAACCCCTAACTAACTACTTCATGATACTAGAGGAATGTGCATTAACATGATGTGCTATACACATTACTGGGAGTTTCTTTTTCCACGGGTATATTTGTAGGATGGTGACATCATCAGACTTGACAAAGATTAGTATACCACTTTTAAGTTGTTTTACTACTCTCCAAAAAGGTTGCTCCTCACCAAGGAAATTACACACAAACACACACACTTTTCAAGTGCAGGATTCAAACCCCTACTTAATGACAATAAAGGAGTATGCATTAATATGATGCATTATACACCTTACTGGGAGTTCTACTTTCCACAGGTATATTTGTAGGATGGTGACATCATCAGACTTGACAAAGATTAGTATCCCACTTTTAAGGTGTTTTACTACTCTCCAAAAAGGTTGTTCCTCACCAAGCAGCTCACACATTTGTCTAGTGCAGGATTCAAACCCCTAACTAACTACATCATGATAGTACAGAATTACGCATTAACACACCACGCGATACACATTACTGGGATTTTTTTTTTCCAGAGGTATCATTATAGGATGGTGACATCATCAGACTTGACAAAGATAAGTATACCACTTGTAAGGTGTTCTACTACTCTCCAAAAAGGTTGCTCCTCTCCATGGTGCTTACACACAAACACACACACAGTTGTCAAGTGCAAAATTCAAATCCCTACCTAACTACTTCATGATACTAGAGAAGCATGCATTAACATGACGCGCTATACACATTACTGGGGGTATCTTTTCCACAGGTATATTTGTAGGATGGTGACATCATCAGACTTGACAAAGATTAGTATACCACTTTTTAGGTGTTTTACTACTCTCCAAAAAGGATGCTTCTTCCCAAGTACACCACACACACAAACACACACTTGTCAAGTGCAAGACTCAAAACCCTACCTAACTACTTTATGATACTACAGGAGTACGCATTTACACAACATGCTATACACATTACTGTGAGTTCTTCTTTCCACAGGTATATTTGTAGGATGGTGACATCATCAGACTATACAAAGTGGGTTACATTAGGTGGGTTACATAGAAGGAATGTCTAAACACTTTGGCCATGTGATCATCAAAGGAGAGTTTACTATCTACCTGTGTCCCAAGAGCCATAATAACTTTTTCTGTACATACTGGATTACCACCTATGTGGTAATTTGTGTGCACTTTGTTTTACCCAAAGTGGATGACTATGCATTCTTTGGCATTCAGCTTGAGGGCATTGTTTTGACACCAGGTATCTGTCTCTGTAAGACCCTTCTGGAGGATGTCTGTGTCAGCCGTAGAGTCGATTATGGACCACAATTAGCAGTCATCTGCAAACCTGTTCAGCCATACACCTCCCATGCTTGCCTGTACCTCTGAGCAGTATCTACTGAACAGGTGGGGTCCCAGGACCAAGACCTGTGGGATGCCATTTGTGACTGGCTTAGAGTCGGACATGGCACCCGCAACTCTGAACATTTGTGTTTAATCTGTGAGCCACTTGGCCACCCATCCTGTGACATAGCTGTTAATGTTCAAGCTGGTATGCTTGTCCATGATGACAGAGTGGGGAATGGTGTTGAAAGTCCTTAGTGAGGTCCAGGTGGGCTGTGTGTACTACTTTAACCTCCATCTATGTCCTTGGTAACTGTTTGAAATAAATCAACTAGGTTTAGGAAGCAGGATCTGCCTTTATCAAGGCGAAGTTGTGTAGAGTCCAGTGTCTGGAGGTCCCAATGTCTCTGTTTATGGGTTCCATGACAATTTGCTCAATAGCTTTGTAGAACAGGCTGATTTGACATATAGGGCAATGGTTTCCAGGTTCTGTTGTGGCACCCCCTTTGTGGAGCTGGATGACTGTTTGTGTATGCCATTCTTTGGGTACATAGCCTGTGGTATGCTTGAGTCTGGACAGTGAATGTAGGTGAGGGTGTAGTTCTTTTCGGGCCTAGTGAAAAACGCAGCCTGGGACACCATCCAGTCCCATTGATGCTGTGTCCTTAGCTTTGGAGAGGGCTGTCTTTACCTGCATGTCCATGATGTCTGGGGCTCTGCATCCTTCTGTGATGGACACAGGCCCTTTTGGGGGTGATGAGGGTTTTACACTGAACTGGTCCCCCAGGATGTGGGCAACGAAAGTTGGTTCAGTGTATTTCTTGCCATTTTTCAGTAGCTGACAGCATATCTGGAAGTTGACACCTACATGTCTGGTATAGCTAACAAAGGCTCTGTGGTTGTTATTCTTACATACCTTGGCTATTTGTCTTTAGAAACTGCCCTTGGATTATTTTATGAGTGATCATTGTTTCTTTCTAATAATAATCAGTGATGCCTTTCCTTTAGTGAAGTTGGCTCTATCATGTGTTTGTTTCCTCCTTCTGTTGTCTAGCTTATTTATGGGCAACGACCACCTGATTGCTTTCTTATTGTTGGAGGAGTGCATCTTGGTTTTATTTGTGATGTCTCAATCCATGCATCCTTGTAGATGCTCATAGGATGCACTTGTAAATGATTCAGCAGATTGTATACCATTATCCTATAGCAAGAGGTCTTTGGAACGTTCCACTTTGGTCTTGGGAAGTGTGCAGTTTGCTTTTGAATATGTCTTCACAGTGGTTTCATTGACTGGGTAGGGGGGCGGGATGTGGATGTCCAGCGTGATTACTTTATGATCTGATATTACCAGCGAGGGGTTTATCTCTGTTGTGGAACACTGGTACCCCATGTTGGTGATGATCATGTCCAGTATGTTGTCACCTGTAGTGGGCGTGGTGACCGGCTGTTCCAGGGTGTTAGAGTTTTTAAACTCTAGGAAACACTAGGCAAAGGATGTTGTACACAAGTAATTATCCTACTCAATGGTTGGGTAGTTGTAATCTCCTCATATAATGGTGTTTGATAGGACCATTATATTTTCAACTGTTCTCAGGAATACTGAGTGAGGTTCCTGAGACAAGGTAGGTGATCTGTAGCAGGCTACAATCTGATGAGTAGCTTTGCCCAATGTTAGTTGCAATTGCATGGTCTCCAAGGCCTCATGCTGCGCCACTAACCTGAAAGTGTGGGTATCCATAAGGTAAATGGAAAAACCCCTTCCTTTTGTATTTCACTCGTGGTTTTGGGTCCGAAGGTCAGAGGGATTGTGAGTGTTTTATGTGGAGCATGTCCAACAGCTCTGTGTTTGACATAGCTTTGTATGTTAGGAAGTGAACACCTCTGAGTAGGTGATATGCAAAGGAGTATGGATGGAACATTTTGAGATGGTCTGTGTATGGCATGTATTTCATGCTGCTAATGCTCTTTGTGAGGTATTGCTGCAGTCTTTCCAATTGTTGTAGTCGTCTTGTGAGGTACATAGCAAAAGTGGAGTTGTACTCTATTATAGTTCTAGTGAGTGATGAGTAGAGGGGAACAATGTCCTCTTCTATTCTGCATGAGACACATTTTGTGATGAGGTGTGCCACATAGGAGGGTTTCCTGACTACTGTGGGGATGTGATTATCACAGTTGTGTCCACTGTCCACCTGTGACTCAAGGTCTCTTGTCACACTTTCAGTGTTAAGTATACTACCGCCTATGTTGTAGTTCTTGGCTACAGAGTTTTTAACAAAGGGGATAGCAATGCACATTTTAGCACTGAGCAAGAGCCCATGGCTTTGACAACAGCCATCTGTCTTAGTGAGGCCCTTTTGTAGGATGTCCACATCTTTAGTGTTTACAGTTATGGCTCCTAGTTTGCAGTCCTCTGGAAACCTCAGTAGCCATAGACCTTCCATGTTAAAGTTTACTTCAAGGAAGTAGATACTAAACAGGACAAGACCCAGGACTAGACCCTGTGGTACTGCACTCATCACTGGCCAAAGTCATACTTGGAGTCTGCTACTTTCACAGTGTGTGTTTTGTCAGTAAGCCTGTTGGCAACCCATATTGTAACATAGCAATTTATACCTAGTTTAGTGGGTTTATCTATATTTCCAGAGTGTGGGGTGATGTTGTAAGCTGTGGCAGGATCTACATAGGCTGTGCGAACCACCTTATCCTTGTCTACGGTTCTGGTGACTGCTTCAATGTCATCTATCAGGTTTAGGAGACATGATCTGCATTTTACAAACCCATCATGGTTGTGGTCCAGGGTTTGGGGATTACCAGTGTAGAGTTTTATAAGTTGTACGATGATACATTCCATGGCCTTGAAGAGCGGGCTCATCAGGCTAATGGGGTGCTAGTTCCTGGGGTCCATGGTGTCTCCACCCTTGTGTAGTGGGATAACCGTCACTGTGCACCATTCAGCAGGCACAAAGCATGAAGTGAGGCTATGACTGCACATGGTACATCAGTGTGGTGCCTGTTTGTACTAAACACAGCCTGGAAAGTTATCTGGTCCCTTGGCTGCTGTGATACTGGCTTTGGAGAGTGTTTTTACCTGTGCAGACAGTGATGACAGCAACTTTGCAGTCTTCCATTATAGAGATGTGCTCTTTCATGGGTGAGAGGGGGGTAAAGTTAACACTGATCCTATCTGCCAGGATGTTGGCAATATCAGTTGGGTCTGTATATTTAGTGCCATTGAGCTGTAACTCAGAACAAATCTGAGTGTAGCCATGACATGGACCTGTCTGTTGGGCAGAGATCTCCTGAGTAGACAGTATGCAACAGAGTACAGATTTGGTTACATTCAGTCTTGTGGCATGGGGCAACTATTTGAGACCAGTAATCCTCTTGTTAAGGTACTTCAGTGGTCTTTCTGGCTGCTGAATGTGCCTAGTCAGATTCATCACAAGTGTGTTGTGGTACTCTCTGATGGGTCTGATGACTGATAAGTAGTGGGAACCTCCTTTGACCTACATGCACAGACCTTGGCAATTTGTGTGAACACATAGCATGATTTTCTGACCACTTTGTGAATGTGTTTCTGGAAGTAGAGATGACTATCCACATTTGTCCATAGATCCCTTATTATCACATCCATATTTAGCCTAAGTGTGTGAGCATGCCCAGTATGACCTTTCAGTATGTTGCTGCCTGACATTTGCTTTGTTTATTTAAGTGTGTGAGCATGCCCAGTATGACCTTTCAGTGTGATGCTGAATTAAATCCACTACATTTGTTGGAGTGTGTGAGCACGCCAGGCATAGACATTTATACTATATGTGTATGGAAAATCAAGTTGTATTTTTAAAGCAGGGCTCACCTTTGTGTCATAGATCAACAGGGATCATGCTGTGCCTGCAGGGCTTCCATGAGACACTTTGCATAGATTTATCAACATTTCTACATACGGGGGGGCAGCTATTCTTTGTACATTTCTACCCGGGGGCACATCTGGATTGTTACTGTGGGTGTACATAAGATAAGGGTTTCACCTGACACTTATACACATTTGCTATGCCTGCACTGCTATGTACGGTATACCATTTCAGTCTGTACTGTTGCCTATCATACTGGCTTGAGTCATAGTACTGTACTACAGATCTTAGCGTCCAATGTCATGTATATTAGATTGCGACTTCATAGCCTACACAACCCACATTACACCGCCTGGCCTGATGTTCTCTGTCTGCATAGGCCTTTGGGGGAGGTTACCTATATGCCTCTTTAGGGCAATGATACAGCATTTCTTTGTGTTTGCATTAGTGTACAATTGTCCTGCTGTGTCTGTGCCGCTGAAATGCTATCATGGCTTAGTGGTTCAGTACTGTGACTATAGTGCACAGTATCCTGGGTTCGAGCCCTGTCACTGCTTTTTATTTTCATGCTGGGCAGACCAGACTGCTTAAGGAACAGTAAAGCAAATATGAGCATGTTTACCTGACTTTGCTCAACTTTGCCCGACCTTGCCCACCATCGCTCAATGTTGCTCGACGTTGCGCTAGTTAGCATGGGCAATTTTGTTTACATATACTAAATATTGTTAAAAGCTGCTTAGCACTGCTTTATATTGCTTAAAACATGGCAATCATGCCTCAGGTGGGGCTGCAGGGCTGCCTATTTTGGATGCACATACTACACTCCCTATACATGTTTGGAAACAGGTAGTGTCAAGTTAGGCATCCCTTTTATTTTATGTGCAAGTCAGAGAGTGGTATCATTTCCAGGGTTCCTACTGAGCCAGTGTAAGTGCTATGTGTTGCCGCTTTGCCAAGGCCAAGGCGTACTGGGCACACCTCCTTCTGCCTACTGGGGCAGGCTCAGGTTGTCCCTCCTCTGAGTCATGCTGTGCCTGTGCAGGCCTTGGCAATGGTGGGGGGGCTGTTTGGCCCTTCTCCATGCTGTTCCTGCTGCAGCTGTTTTCACAAGATCATATTGTGTAGCATGGCACATACCATGACAATTTGGGTGCATGTAGTTGGTGAGTACTGCAAGGCTCCACCAGATGTGTCCAGGCACCGGAACCGTGACTTGAGCATCCCAAACACATGCTCGATTACATTTCGTGTTTGTGCGTGTGCCTCATTATGGAGTTATTGTTCAGGTGTGTGTGCATTGATGGGTGTCATCAGCCATAGCTCCAGTGCGTATCCAGCACCCCCCACTAGGTGACTGTCAGGGATGTCCCCATTGGCAAATGTCTGGTACAGCTGTGTCAGATGCCAGATATGGGAATTGTGGTAGCTTCCAGGGCAGCCAGCACACATTCAGTATTATGCCCTGGGCATCGCACATGGCCTGGCAGTTGATGGAGTGGAAGCCCTTGCGGTTGATGTAGACCCTACCTCGCTCACCGGCTGGTGTTTTGATGTGTATGCGCATGCAGTCAATCGCACCCACTACCTCAGGGTATTCCGCTATTTGCTGGAAGAGACGCATATTGCTGGCCAATACCTCACGGGAACTGGGGAAATATAGATGATCACCAACATGTGCTGACTTGGCATTCAGGAACTGGTGCAGTACCCTGGATGCTGATGCCTGTGAAATCCCCATCATATCACCAGTTGGTCTCTGGAAGGTACCTGTTGCTAGTATTCTTAGGCCAACACATACCTTGGTTTCCACTGGGATGGGTTTCCCTCTGTTGGTTCTGTGTGTGAGGTGTGGCCTGCACAGCTCAACAATTTTCTGCAGGAGGTCTCTGTCCCCTCTTTAGTGCTCCACTATCTCCAGCTCATGTAGCCCCTGGTAGGTTACCCTGGCTTCTCCATCTCCTCACTGTGGGTTGCTCAGCAGCATTCGCAATGACACCACCCTCAGCATCTTGCACATGTTGCCTTATAATAAGCAATGGCAGCCCCTAACATTTTTTTTATTGTCTCAGTTAAGCTTTTTAAGTTTTCACTTCTCTTTGTAGACTGCAGTGTTGCAGTGTTTCTGAGAACAACATGAGGGAATGTTGTTTGCAGAGTTTTAAGTGCTGGGCTGGGCTGGGCTAGTGTACTGCCTATGTAATTGGCTGATTGTGATTGATTTCACCTGGCCGCTCTGCTAGTTCTCCTTGGTTAACTTCCTACTACTTCTATTCCTTCCTTTTCCCTTTCTGTTTCCACAGGGAAGAGCGACGCGCAAACAAGCGCAAACAAGTGCAAACATGTGCACACACAGGCTTAAACAGTCTTAGGCGGGTGCAAATATGTGCACACAGGCTTATACAGCCTTACACAGGCTTACATGGGTGCACACACGTGCACACAGGCTTAGACGGGTTTACAGTGTAAGCATCTTTGCAAGAAACTTTAGTGATATCCACAGCGTACACCTTCGGTTTCTGGGTTTCAGTTAAGACAACTGTAGACACGCCTCTTCCAGTCCTGAGTAACTTACAGCAAACACATGCCACTCTGCTCCAATAAGCTTAAAGTCTTTCATACATACCCCTTCATGATGTCACCTATTTTCTACTCTGTTACTCCCCTAATCCTAGTCTTACACTCTAGGGACATGGTTCACATGGCAGGGAAAATTGGGATTCACTATCCTTATCCTCATTTGCATAGGATTGCCTACTAATGCTTGGTTACATCTCTCAGACTGAGCTTCCCCCTTTAGCAACCACTACTCAGTAGCCATGTTGCCTACAGCCTGCCATTCACCTGCATGGCAGAACAATATTTTTAATAAAATGCCTATTTTTGGCTTTTATTTTTTTTCTGGTTTTTAGAGCACTGCACGTTTGCGCGATGCTGCGCTACACTTAAACATCGGAGATCGGGGGAAAAAATATTTTTTATTATTTTGCAACAGATAAAAATGCCAATGGCCTTATATTTGGCCATTGGCATGCTTCTTCAACTGGATGCATCCTTTATTTGGAGCTGTCATAGCTCCATTTTGCTATTTGCAGAACGGTACTCCATTACCAACGGAGTACATTTCTGCAAATAACACTACTCTTACTCAGACAGGTTAGTGTTTCCTGGATCACAAATTTATCTCATTTGCATAGCTTTCAGCAGTAAATTAGGTAATTTGCATAACCTAACACCGTCCGTGCAAGAGTAGTTTTACGAGCTCTCATGCACGCCCCTGCCGGCTGTTCCTGGATCCCTCGGCAGACATGTTGGCTGTCTGGAGTCTTACTCTACTCTTAGACTCCATGCAAGCCTTCGTGAATCCGGCCACTAGCCAACCCCAAAGGAGCCTTCCCTTTCAAATCGATTAGTTAGAGCCACCTCAACAGAGTAAGAAGATGGTTTGTAACAAGATCTGAGCAACAATTACAGGACAAGAAGTCTTGATCAGCTGCTAGGTTTGTCACTGCAGGCCATTCTTCCCTGAAGGGAGCAGTAGTAGTAGGCATTAAATAATTATTATTCTGAAAAGAGTGAGCTGCTCATGTGTAAGATATAATATCTTAAATAAACCTGAACTACTTTAACACAGGAAATGTCCCTTTCCTTTAGCAGATTCACTGGCTGCAAGTTCACTGACAAAGATTGTTTTGACAGCTTACACATAGGCAACAAACTGTATTTGTCTATTTATTGCCTGCACAGAAAAACACCTCTGTAAGTTGCAAACTTTCCTTAGCAGAATACAGCTAATGTCATGTCTAACACCCTTTAACAGTCTATAGACAGTGCAATTTAGTGTCCATCAAGGGTGTCTGTCTATTTATTGCCCGTAACAAACAAAAATTCCGCAGAAGAAAACATCTAGTGTTATGCAGAACGAGAGATGTCCTGACAATTTTCAGCACGAGACAATATTTCAAACTTAGTGCCACCCAAAGGTGCCTGCCTATTTATTGTCTAAAAAGGACAAATAACTTTTTTTTGCAGGTTGCAAACCTTCCCTCCCAGAAGACAATTAATGCTTTTCTGGACAAAAGATGATCTAAAGACTTCTGACACTATGTGAATGGGGCTTGCAATTGGTTTGGCTTACTGTTCTTAAGCCTTCAAATGTTTTACAATATTGTAAAGAGTTGGAAAGTTTGTTTCTAGATATTGGTGTGTTGTATTTTATAAGGACATTTGTTTACATCGGTTACAGCAAACTGCAGATGTTCAAGTCCAGTCAATTAGAGTTGACTTATTCCATTCTTGCCACCATTTTAGCTTTTGAGCAATGTCTCATCTGACTAAAAGGCATCTTCCCTGGACTCAACATTATCTTGACTAGTCGCACTGAAGGCTACTGTGCCTATATGGTATGTGCTTTTCAGATGTGGGTGCAATTATGAATGCAGTTGTTAAGAAGCAAACCACATTCACAATCTCTAACTAAAGATTCTTGCAGTGGAAGAAACTATTGGTTAAAGATATACAGCTATTCATGTAGTTGGGAATAGGGGCACATATTCTGTAATGGACTATATAAAGCTACTTGTAATGTGGTTTGAATTTGATATTCTGCCTATTGTCAGTGTGTTGAAACTAATTAAAGCACATTGTGGCTGTTTCAATGAGTTTAGGTGAATGGGCATTTGATGTGTGGATGTCTCTTTGATTTTTATTTTTAACTTTAATCCAGGTTGATAGTTGTATCATTCATTTTATCTATATCTGTCTCTATATTTAGCTATCGATCCATATAGATGTATAGGTGCAGTTAAGAAGAACAGAACTCCCAAATGTTGATATCTTTGTTCAACAAAATAGATGTTTAACAGATCTGCAAGACAGACAATTGGGGAATACGTCTCTTCCTCGTAGAGTGTGCTCTTAGTATATATAATTAGCTAGGGGTGGGGGAATGATGTTTTTGTTTTTTTTCTTTTTTAACTTTAAGACTTGCATGAACTGATAGTATTCCTTAGTCATGCATAGTAATTTGTCAGTTTTTGCGTTGTCGACAGTTTGTTGTTGATGTTAACGACATCAGCATTTGGATATTTCGATCATTTTCAGTATATCCATGTGTGAAGAAGAAAGAACAGATACGTGGCCATTGCAGGTATGGAAATAAGTCAGGTAAGGATAGCTGGCTCTGGAAGGTAGAAGTTGGGGAAGTAATTAAAAGACAGAAGGGGTGAAGGAATAAATGTGAGATAGAGAAGATGGATTACTAGTTGGCAAATCAAAAGTCTAAGAGAGCAGTTGCAATGACAAAAAACAAGGTATCAGAGAACCTCTACCAGCTTTTGGAAAGCCACTCTGCAGATGGCAAAAAGATGCATTATCAGGCTGCGAAACAATAGCAGAAAAATATAAAAGATATTTATCAGGCACCATTCGTAAGGGATGCCAGCAACAATCTTCTCATCAGTCAATAGGAAATCAAAAGTAGAAGGAAGAAGTACAGCAGGAAGCTTCTGAATGAATAAAATCCCACAGAAATTGTTGAAGCCAATGCAGAGCCTACTATGAAATAGGAAGCAACCCAATGCAGAGCCTAATATGAAATAGGAAGGAACCCAATGCAGAGCCTACTATGAAATAGGAAGCAACCCAGTGCAGAGCCTACTATAAAATAGGAAGCAACCCAATGCAAAGCCTACTATGAAATAAGAAGCAACCCAATGCAGAGCCTACTATGAAATAGGAAGCAACCCAGTGCAGAGCCTACTATGAAATAGGAAGCAACCCAATGCAGAGCCTACTATGAAATAGGAAGCAACCCAGTGCAGAGCCTACTATGAAATAGGAAGAATAACTCACATTAGAAGAAGTAGAAAGAAAACTAAAGAAAATGAAGTCATGGAAAGCGGTAAAATTAGATGAGGTCATGACAGATATAAACAGGACGTTGGGTGATTTAGGAGACAGATGGATCCTGAGGAGATTCCTAGTGCTAGGGAGAGAATAATGTATCCCAGAATAATAGTTGATAGGTGATTACTAGGTTAACAACCTCAGGGAGCCTTTTTAAGCCTAGCCACACTTCCCAAAGGTGAGAATGAAGAGTGTACCTTGTGTCTGTGAGTTAAACACTTTAACCATTATGCCAAGAGTAGAATAAGTATTCTAGAGCCAGTGTATTGAAAAAGGGGACATTCTACAAGTGTAGAGGAGCATGATCCTGTCATCATGCATTAAATCATTGGAGATGGTAATGGATTAATGACTGTGTGCAGTGGTAGAAAGTAAAATGGAAGGTGAACCATTTGGATTCAGATCAGGACATAATACAACTTGCCTTATGTTTGCAGTGACACAGATATTGAAGAAGAAGTTGGATATGAGGAAGAAAGCATATAACAAGGTCTAGAGAAGATGGATTTAGGGAGTTCTGTGATGAAGTCAGTAAAGCATTGATAAAATTAGTGCAGGCTATGTAGAAAGACATGATGACACAAACACAGACAGTATTCAGATTCAATGAGGGGCTCCTAGTGGGAGTAGGTATGCATCAGAGTTCAGGTCTGAGCCCATACCTCATCATACCGATAATGGGTTACAAACAGATATGAGGGGATTGATCAATTAAGCTCTTCTATGAAGATGATTTGCTATTACAATGAGATTCTGAAATGTAATATCAGTAAACAACAAAGGAACAAAATGCATAACTGGAGGCACATGGTGTGAAGCTGAATACAGAGGAGAGAGTGGCCATGACAGGAAAGGGGAAAATCAAAGATAAAAACTGATACATAATGGAAAACAGTGGATCAAGTTAACAACTACAGGTATCCAAGATGTATGGTGGAGAACAAGGGAAATCTGAATCAGGAGGTCAAAGCAGCAATCAGGGGTGCTGCATTCAACTGGTACAATGTGTGTCAAGGGTAGTATGTGATAGAAGGCTGCTGAAGAAAGTGAACAATAAGATGTACAGGTTAGTACTGAGATCAGTGCTTCTGTATGGCACAGAATCTTGTGCAGAAAAAAATAGAACAACTAAAGGAACTTGGAGTAAAGGAGGTAAAATGCCTACAATGGGTAGTAGGATGCATACTGTGGGACAGATGAAGAAATAAAGACTCACAGCAGAAGCCAGCGTTTCCACAACTGCAGACTGCTTCAAGAACAACAGATTATGGTGACTGGTCACATGTGCAATAAAACAGTATATGATTTAGTAAAGACAAATTAGGAGAGACAGGAATAAGGCAAGAGGAGATGAGGACATCCAACCAATAGAAGAACAGATTGCACAAGGAAAGATGTTTAGTAGTCTGGCATGAATGTTAAGGAAAGTCAGTATGTAATTCTGAATTGAAAGAGGTGTTGATAGATGGCACAATACTCCCACCTCATGAAAAATGAGGACTGGAGTGCCTTGTGGTGGTGATGGTGATGATGAGGATCATGACTTTGAATGGTAAATTCTTCTAAGACCAACACTACCTTTTTTGTCACACTGCAACAGCTAGTCAATAACAAATCCACAGAAATAGCAGATATGTGGAATAACAAAACCCTTCCTTCAGAAAACTATAAATACCTCTGCATATGTCTTTATTAAAGTCTTTCCTTTATGTCTCACACTGGAAAAAATCACCTCCTTAGTCCTATACCTCCCTAAATACTTTTAAAACATTGCTAGTTACTTAACCCAGTTGAATAAAAAGCTATACATAAAAAGCATAACTCCCAAAGATGGAATACAGCCTCCCACTAATAGCTCTTGGCAACAGACTCTCACCAAATCTAGTCCAAAGAGCACCCAAAAAACTCAGTCACTTTATAAAATTGCTCTGAGTAATGTAAACTCAACTGCCACTTTTTGGAAATTATCAAACACCTCCTGCCCATAAATGAACAGATCGCATACCTACTCACAACCGCTTTACATAACCTCTTTATGAAAGACTACTGTCCTCTTTTTGTAGCCAAAAAATGGAACTGAAAACCCAGATTCACTAAGAAAGTCATTACCTGAAACAATGCATCTGTTGATGCCTTGGTTTATTATAAACACAACCAAATGAATTTTCTCCAAAATAGATCCTATGGAATGGAACTTTGTCGATACAAACATTTGTACCCACCTATCAATACCCTACCCAGTCTCTTCAAATGAATGTTCTACCAAATCCGATCCTCCACTCTGCTTACTTCTTCCTCATACCTTTAAACTAATTACACCTGCTATACCTCTCAGTGCGTGTTTACCTTCTATTACAGTTACTCACTCCTATGGCACTACTACAAAGAAACTACCTCTTCTCATCAACTTCACAGTGCTGGTCTTGTAGTCTGTGTTAATAGGAAACAGTTATACTGACTATTTTATTGATACTTATATATGAAAATCAATTTACTTTGATAATGGCACTCCAATCAGCCCCGAACAATGCAAAGTAAGCCAGGGCCAGCAGGGAGTTTAAAAGATATCCTGAGGGGTCTGGTTGTCTATATTCGATCCAGGTTTTCTTTTTTCTTTTATGACCAAAACAAAATTCCCCCAACCTTGGCAACTAAAGGCAAGGGCCACAGGGTGGGTGTGCAATAGGAGATGTTTGACATATTGCCCCACCTCTGTATCAGCTCATCTATATCCACCACCCACCATCAGAACTATGTCCAGGGGTGGCTCGTGGCATCGGACTGCTGGACTGCAGCCCCCCCAGCAAAAAAGAACAGAAATGTACTGTTAAAAAAAATATATATTAAAAAATTATGTCTCGGACTCAGTTATGTTTAGTATTGACTTCCTTGTTTCACTGTTCAACTGTTGCCGATCGTGGAGATGCGCACGCAGTTAGAGACCACCGGTGTCGTGGACTCGCGGTAAATTTAAAACAAGACTTTTTTTTTTCCTATCTGCTGCAGTCCGGAGAGCGAATTGCCACATCAGTATTATGGCCAGCAGTCTCTCCCAAACCAAACTAGCGTAGAAAAGGGGAGTTCGACTCGGCGTCCGCGGCACATACATGGCGTGCTTGTCCTAAATGGCTGCTGATTGGTGTCGCTCTCTCTCCGGGCTTTATGGGCTGGGAAAGCCTTGGGTGGAACAGGACAGGTGGATTATTATTTTGCATTTTTAACTTTTTGCTTGCCTTGGAGTTGGCGGTCTAACTTTGTTTGCTGGAGCCTGCAGCAGCTGCAGAAGTAGAGAGTACAGATTGAAGGGAGAGTTTATCTTTTCTTCTTGGTGGTGGTATGGCATGGTTTATGCTGGCATAGTATGCTTAAACCATAAACTTTAGACTTCAAATAACTGCAATAATAGCATTAGTTCTTAAATAGTTGTAGTAAATGATCTTTTCTGAACTCTAAGATATAAATATAAATGGTAGCTGTACTTATAGCTGTAATAATAAAACATATTTTTATTTTAAGAAGTTAATAAAGGTGATATTCAAATTATAGCCCTACTGCACTGTTACTGCCACAATTCACTTTTTGCCAAACAAAGTTTTTATTTGATGAAAGGTAATAATCTATTGGATCATTTTCAACATAGCTTTAAAAGATGTTTTTATAGAATTTGTGTTAATTATTTTAATTGACTGTAACTATAAAGCTTATGACAGATTTTATTTTCATATGTTTTTTTCATTGACCCTTCAAATGCTTTGGATGCAATTATATACAATGGCATTTTATTAGCAATAATTAAAATAGCTATAGACTACATAATGTATGACAAATGGTTTATTTTACCTTGCTTGAGAAAAACGTCACCAAAGCTGACTGTGTTTATTTTTGTCCTATGAAATGATTCCTTATACTCATGAATATCTTATCATATATTATGCTAATTTTGCCACTAATCTCTATATTTAAATTGACAGCATATGTGAGGGAAAATAGTTTAGGGATAAAGAAAACAATCTAAACAGATGATGTTTAATTACAGGATTGGTTTGGTTCATATGCCGCTTAAGTAGTAATGTCTTCAGAACTGAAGTAATGATATTCTCCTTGATTACCCAAAAGAAGAACTTTTAGTAGTAACTCCTCTGTAGTTGAACAGGTTGCATCAAAAGCATTTGAAACCAGCTACAATCAAAACCGTTTATGCTCAAGCAACCCCAGCTATATTCAACTATTCACATATAGAAATTGCTCCATGTGTTGTACTCTACCAACACTCATATTCACATACATCTGTGCAATATAACAAATTTATATCCAAATACCTAGAAGCAACCCTACACATAGCATCCCAACGTATTTGCAGTGGAGGCATTCATCCAAACCCAGGTCTAAAACATAAACTAAGCATACTCAGCATCCAACAACCCAACCTACCAAACATCCCCAGGAAAGGATCTGAACTAGTAATACTTAACGTTAACCTTAGAAATATACTCAACAAAGTACAATAATGTCATGCCACCCTCTCACTTTACTCTCCAGACATAGTTCTAATAACAGAAACATTGCTTAAAACAGAAATCAACAGCAACAATATACTCCCCCTAGGATATAATATACACAGACAAGATAGAAAAAAACAAAAGAGGTGGAGGTATTGCTCTATACAAAAATAACCTCATACTTGAAATTATCAACCACACCCTGCCTTTCTTCAACAATGCAGAAATCCTGTTCACCAGACTTAAAACTAACTCAAATAAAAACTTGAATATAATAGCAATAATACTACAACATTAGAATCTGTCCTGCATTGTACAGTAAGTACATAGAAAAGAATGTACATAAGAATAAGCATGCACTCTTCCCATGTGTTAATTGTTAAGGCACAGATGACACAAATAAGTAGGCTGAATACTGATTTAGGTGGATGTGAACCACAAATGGATGAGATAATGCATGAATTTATTGATAGTGGCTATGAATCTAGGTTACTAGCCATTATTAGACAATATGTTATTGCATCTAGGAATTCTGTAGCTAGACCATATTTTGGTAATGCCCCAGTAGGAAATGGAGACAACTGAGGTCCTTAGGAATAATAATACTGTATGCTATGTCACTACTTTTAGTATGTGTAGTGAAGGTATTAAAAATATTTATAACTGGGGCATTTTAAAAACTTTGCATGAGTTACAAGCATACCTCTCAACTGTACAGATTTTCGCAGAATGTCCAGATTTTTGCCTTATATATTTGGTCCGTTTTTCATAAAATTGTGGCTTTCTGGCAAATTAGTGGCAAATCATTAAAGACTGAAGTTCGAAAATAATGACAGACATTTGAGTTTCAGATTTCATACCCTTCAGAAATGTCATACTAATGCAAGACCTATTCTATTATCTTTCTAAGTTTATAAAAGCAATATTTAAAAATTGTCCTTGTTTTTAGGACTTTGTCCCACTTCTATGTATGGCTTTGTCCAGATTTCTTGTTCTGAGGTTGAGAGGAATGACAAATGTGTCAGGACCATCACAGTCATCCGGAGACATTTCAAATTGTGACATACTTGTTGCACCCCACTCCCCCATGTAGTGACTCTGGATGTGTCCAAGCAAGGCAAGGTGTAGTTAAGCAGTGTAAATGTGCAGAGTATCCCCATCCCAAGTACTACAGTGGGTTTTCATCTGTCCTTCATTTTGCAGAATGGCCTGGTTTGTCATATTTATATACTGTTGGTTTATGCTTATTACAAAAGTGGCTGTTGCTCTGTGTTTAAGTAGCAATGCTTTAATGACCATCAGGTAAGCTTGTCTGAGACAGTAAGATGCATGTAAGCTTTAATAAGCATAGCATTGAAAGCCTTTCTGTTGCTGCCATGCAGAGAATACTTAACTAGATAATGTATAAGCCTTGGGTATTGAAATGCATATGACAGTATGTGTAATAAAGGACAGGATTACATTATTTTAAGACGCTCATTACACTTGTTGGAGACTTCCAGTCACCTCTGCAGGCTTTACCCATCAACTAAACAGAATGCCAATCATGTGTGGTCCATAACCTGTACAGTAATCCTTTAAGCAATGTGTCTTGAGCTTGTTTCTTGTTTGCTTTTCATTTTTTACTTTGATCATGTTTTCCCCATGGAACAAGTAGATAGTTGTCAGGCAGCAGGTCTTTTTTGGATAAGAAACATTTTTACAAGTGGGGGTATCACAGAGATTGCTACTTTCAGCATGTTACTTGGTCATTTAATAAAGCTGAATATAAATTATAATTAGAACTGCAGTGCAAGGAGAAGTGATCTGAGTTGAGTGCTGCTTGTTTTTCTTATGCTTTATTTTGACTGGTATTCCAGTAATGTATTTAAAAAGTAATTTATTTTTTCATGCCTCACAACCTTTCTGTTTCCATCTAGATATTAGATAAGCTGTCATGCAGCCAATGCATTGAAATATTTTTATTCTTCTGCACTTCATTTTGTCTTGATTGGACTCTCATAATGACGGTTTGGCACCCAGGGCAGCGTATTTAATTAAAGTTAGTTTTTGTGGTTTTGAGCATAGCTCCTCCCCTTTCTAGTTGGACACACCCCTTCCCATTGACCCCACCCATTCAGCTGCCTCCTGCAGCCCCCCTTTGATTTGAAGTCACCAGCCACCACTGATCTATGTCTCTCGATGCTCAGCATCCCGTGGCTCCAGCAGGAATCATCGTGAAAAATGGCCACCTTACCACCCACCCTTCCAGGACAGTAATACCCATCTCTCCCTGCCACCCTGTCAGCAGCACATAATCCAAAATATCTACCGGATTTCCTTTGCATGGTCTGCCTGAATTGAGGGTCATGCTCTCACCCAGACAGGCCGCTGCCAACAAGAAAAAGAGTCAGAACTTGAATCTTGGATCCTGGTCATCGTGAAATGCTACTGTGCTGCTTGCTTTGGACTGCCCACATGCTAGGGGAAAAAATTATGGAATCCACTGATGAAGAGCACTAGATGTTGGACAGTACAGCAGGAAAGAGTGGGGACTGACATCAGCAGTGGCTCAGCCCATAAACTAAGTTAGAAAACAAAGAAAAAAAATGACAGGCTTACTTAAAGTACTCTAATACAAAAATAAATAAATAAATTCAATTAATGTAATGCATCAAAGGAAAATTATTATGTTAAATAAGGTATAATACTTTAGATATAAAATGGGGAAAAACATCGAACCATCACATTAAATTTGTTTTCTAGCTTCAGTCTGATGTGATCTGTAATCTAAATTCTAGCTCCAATATTATTAGAAATAGACTGCAGCTGTAGAAACCTAAATTTATATTTCTGTGTAGTGACCCAACAAATACTATTAAGGAATTAATCTATATATTCATTTTACTGTCCTTGCAATGTTCACACATTATATAATGCAATGATTTGATTATGTTTCCATCATAAAAAGAATTATATGAGAAAGCTGCAAGATAACAATATTTTTTCTGGTAAATGCAAAAAAAAAAAGTTGTTACAGGAATTAGTCATTTGTCATATAAAAGGACCTTTTAAAATACTACCAGATTATGCAGAGTTCCTAAAATGTAACGTGGCATGATAGGATCTCTGGGAATTCCTGGACATTGAATAGTTTGAACATTCAAAGTGAGGCACAAAAAGTTTGTAACAATTAGCTTTGGCAAAGTGAACATATGTGCATTATACAGGAAGAACACCCTGCCATTAGAGATTATTTTACAGTGGGCATGTTCACAAGTGGAGCTTCTGGAATTGGCCATTTTGTTAGGTTCAACTACATTCTCATTTCTTGAACCATGTGTATAAACAGCAGTTTCATTCCCACTACACTGGATAGTCTTATTTCCCTTGTTATTAAGTAACACATCTCCGTAACACCAAAGATTTTAAGTTATTTGTTTCTCACAAGTTTTACTTTTTTTATAAACATTTTAATAGCATTTGTCATTTCCTTACATTACAGAAATAATTACGCATTCTCTGAACTTGATTCTAAAATAAACGGATCGTATTCTTTAATAGACACTTTACTACCAAAGACATTATTTTTAGTGTCACAAAATTCCAACTACATTTGATGTTGCTGTTGTTTTTTTTATAAATTCAGGCATAGCTATACTGTTCTTGTAGAATCCACATGGAATATGTCCAACTTTCAAATAGGCACTAAAAAGCCATTTGCCATTATACTTTGTTTCCTGAAAGAATAGCATTTTTTCTAATTTAAGAAATATTATTTATTTTTTATTTTTGTTGATTGAGAAAGTCTGAGTGGGTATGCATCCCTTTTTTTTTTGCAAAGGCCCAGTGAGAAAAGCTCACATGGCCACCTACACTGCATGCATACTCTCCCATGCATAATGACTACATGACATGTAGAGACACATTGGACAGCATCTGCAGTATGTATCATAGAACACATAGGGAGACTTTTGCCACCAGTGACCAAAGAGGTGATAGTTGCTCCCTATTACTGTATTCCATGCCTCTGTGCAATTTGTGCATGTTGCCCACAAGCCACAGAGCACACTGACCATCATTGAAATGCACATCAGCTGGTTAATTACCATTATCATAGCCATACTAGAAAATGTCATGGGGTTAAGTGCACATCCAATGTCTATCCTGTTTGTGGCAGTGTACATGTCAAGTACACTGTGAGCTGGGGACACAGTTGAAGGTACAGCTAGATACAGAAAGTCTGTTATGCAGTGGTAAGTCTGTGTTTTCTGCCTGGGCATGTACAATGACTTTTATTATAGTGGATGTCAGTAACCCCTACTCCTGTAGCATTGCAAACAATGTCAGTGTGTCTTGTTTATGTTAGATCTATGTTGCCATATTGTGCTGCACTATTCACCAGTGGGACATGTGGAATGCAGGAACACACATGGCACCACAGTCAGCCCACAAATGTATGCCCTTTTTGCTGACACAAGTGAACAAACTGCTATTGTATAAACTGACTGTCATAACTCATCATGCAGATTTTTACAGCTGCAGAATGCTTGTGCCAAGAAGGACAGATGTGCAGGAAGGACAGAGTGAAGTGTGCTGTATTGTGTTGTACAGGACATTACTAACCTGGTACTTCAATTACTGATGAATGCTTGGTTAGTGCCAGATTAAGGAAATTTCCATGTATGATGGACCACTGTCCCTTTTTCACTGAGTGACAAAAAATATTTGACCTCAGTGAACAACTTCTGTGTTGGTGGTCCACCTCTTGCAGCCTGAAATACCACTTCATTCTCCTAGCTATTGAACTGCTCAATGTTTTCCTTTCCTCAGCTGGCAATGCCAGTACCTATACCGGTCAGCACAAGATGTCAGTCAGTGGGAGTGTATGGTATGCTGTGGGATGCACATAACTGTAATCATTGTCTCCCCCTGGTTATGAACTGCATTTAATGCAATGCACAGCCTACCCTCACTTAATGCAATGATGCTTCAGCATACTGCCCTGGATCCCTGCGACCCTTATGGCATGTCCTTCCCATGGTGTTCTTTGTTCTCAGATGGAAGTTTCCTAGTCAATGGGAAACAGTATAGTGACATACCAAAGCCATAAATTCCCAGTTACAGATACACCAATGAGATCTGCTTCATTCTCAGTGACATTTACCACAGGGATTGTTGTTGTTGAGGTAGTTTACCAGGTATAACACTTTCCTTATCTATAAGAAGTTCCAGGTCCACAGAGGGGTTTTTAAGTCCTTCTGGTTTGAAGTAGTACTGTTGTAAGTGGTACTGCACGAAATGATGCCAACATTTTATATCATGCCCAATAATGCCAGTTAGCTTGAAGGTCATACTAATGAAGTTAGTTTCACTGCTTATGAATCACTCCTGATAAACACTGCACTATCCATACATGTTGGATTAAGCCACTCATATCACAATCAGCACAAAGTATATGACCTGTATGCTCATGCAAACAACAGGTGTACACCCATGACATAACGATGCAGTGCTATTTCCAAGATGACGTACCACAGTGCAGTTATACAACCATGTCTGAATGCTGCTGTTCAGTACTACATTGCATGATGTGTCATTCAGAAACTTGTCCATGTACGCAAGGCAATCATTTGCTTGACTGTATCTGACTGAATGACAATGATTACTTCAGATAATAAACTCAGTGATCAATATTTTACCCTGATAAACAAAACTAAATAAATAAAAGCACAATGCAGAGCTCCAGCTTGGTGTGCCAGAGAGAGTAGAGTTTTTTTTTTTTTTCCTGCACTTAAGACACTGTCTGTAGGGTCCCTATGATTGTTCACTGCTGCAAATGAATGACTAGGGTTTGTATCAGTTCACTCCAGTCAATGTCACTGGCATCACCCATGCAGTTGAGAAATGCCTGAATTGTCACAGTAACCAAAAATGGTCATTCCCTGATGTTCTTTACCAATGTGTAGCAGATATTCAAGAGACAGAGCCAGAAATGCACTGTATCATTTTTCCATGCCTTTGTCCTAACTATTCTATATGTGTACTTAACAGCACATACTTTGTTTTCAAGTTTCTAAGGAGTGACGACTGTACATGGCCTATTGCTGCAGAAGGTTGGAGCAGCTCTCCAGACAGTGGGGTAATTTATGCTATTTGTGGCAGGGTGATTCGTGGCTGTCCACTACCCATCTACACTGATTTTTTTTAATCTGAAGTTATTTATTTAATATTGATTAGGTAAGTGAACTGTTTCAAAGATGGTGCAAACCAACCCCTGTAAGTAGCAACACAATAGAAAACTGTACAAATTAGCCAATACAAATTGCAAGATTAGACAATACAGGATTTGAAAAAAAAATTACACTGTGCAACTTGCAAGATAGCAGCTTGAATACGATACAGAAGAAAACAACACGGCATTCAGACAGTCTAAATGGTGAAAACATAGAAAGCAAATTACAAGTAGCAACATTTGGAGTGAGCCAGCATACATGAGAGAGACATTAGGTGACAATGTGCTTATATACAGCATATAACAGGATGTAATACATACAAAACAGTTAATGGAAAAAATCATGGCAGTGCAGTATATGCTAATTGAAGTGCAATGCAGAGTATTGGATGATCCTTTAAAATTGTCATTCTTCAAGCAGGTTCAGTTGTGGAGGAGAAACAGCTCAGACCATTGGTCTTTGCCAACCACTGTATCTGGTATAGGTTCAAAAGCGGCCATGAAGTCTGCCTCTCAACAGGGGTGAATGCTTCCCTGCTGCAGGTGATGTACAGGAGCCACTGGTGCCCTTTGTGTCTGCTTCTCAGAAGTTGAAATAAATGGCTTCTGAAAGGTACATGACTTGTCTGCAGGAATGAGATGTGGAAGTCGGTTAATACTAAGGTGCATCAGTAGCTAGGTGCTTATTTAGGAACATTGAGCACCTTCTGGCTTGACCGGATGAGTTGCATGACCAGAAAATCTTGACCATCAGTCCATGAAGAAGCAAACAGCCCATATCATCAACCATCCAAGTGAGTGATGCCTAGGTTTGGGTAACCAGTCATACCAGGACATGGTTCCTTATCGGAATACCGAAGTTTCAAAACTTTGAACATCATATGGTCGAGGCCATATGACTGAAGTTTTGAAACTTTGCAACTAACATAAAAAAAACTTTTTTTTTTTTGCAGGGGGGGCAAGCACCCCAGCAACCCCACACCCCCTGCTAATTAAATATACCAACTGCGAGATCACATTACAGTGAGGAAAATGGTCAATTTTGCATTCTACACCATTCTGAGATCTCCATTCAAAACATTTGAAGTTTCAAAACTTCGATCATATGGTCTTGGCCATATGACATTCGAAGTTTTGAAACTTCTGTAATCTGATAGGGACCCCAGGACACACCATTATCCCCTTCCTCATATGCTCCCTCCCTTATGTGTCACCCCCCCTTGTTATTATCTTACCCTGTCTACTATGAGTGTTTACCTTCTGCATGCACCTGTGTGTCCATCTACTGTCTACCTCACCTTATGATTGTACAGAATCCTCGTCTGTCTGAGTTATATGATTGCTTGCACTTGCAGCTTGCCATTCTCTCTCTCCATCCCATCACACCCATCTCTCACTGTCTTCTTCACCTCCTCTACTTTTTAAAAATTGCACAAGAATTTCTTAACTGTCAAGAAATAATTTACACTTCCTTCCTTCCCCAACCTTTCTTACCTCATCGTTACCTTTCTGAGTTAACATTTGCTTGTGATTCATCACTTTAATACATTCCCACTACCGCATTTTCTCATCAGTCATATACTGAACAGGGCTCTCACTGTGCTGTGCATAATCACATTGCTGAGCTGGCTGGGTGAGTTGCATCTATATGTCATGACACTGTGGATGTGAGCACATGTTGACTATGCTGTGCTAGCTTACCTTACAAGTTGAGATGCCCATCACTTTGGCCATGCATGCTTCTCTACCCCTGCTTAAGCCATACTGCAACCTAGCACTGTTCATCTACTATCTCATTTTTATCATTTTATGTGGTCCTTTGCTCAGCATGAAGGTGTTATGCACTGCCTAACACATAATTGATTAGCACTGGATCAGCCTTTGAGTTCTTTTATGTGATTCCAGCCTACATCACCAGAAGTCTCTAATATTATTGAGAGTTAATACCACCAAGAAATGATTACATAATAAAAGTAACTTTCAGCATACAAAGGTCAGTATTTCAAATTTCTGGATTACTAATTATTTTGTGGAGCTAGCTGTGCATGAAAATATGGCTCTACAGAAGTCTGTGTAACTAAATATTACCCATCTATGATTTGGTGAAAACACAAAGTCATTACTACTTTTAATATAGAGTTATCACCATTTCTGTCAGATCTCTTCAGGGCCCATTACTTTGTTACACATTAATGTGTGAAATTCCTTAGTGAATTAGCCAGATTTGCCTTGCCACTTCTATTAAATAGTAATCTTATCCAATTCTACTGCAGGTACATAGAAGGGGGTTTGCATAATGGTTAAGGTGATTCCCTTACAAAAACGGGTCTGAATCTCACATGGGATAATTGGCTAGGCTTAAAATGGCTCACAAGTGCAGTTGGCCTAGTATTAACCTATGAACCTAATTTGTGAACCTATCTCAGACCTGGTATATGTAATTGCAGGGGGTGTGAGGGTGCTGGAGGGCTTGTTGCCTGCAAAAATAATTGTTTTCTTCCCTAGGGAATGAAGGACTGCAAGTTATATCCCGCTACACAAAAACAGACCATCAACAGACCCAGGAAACTATAGACCCATAAGTTTAACTAGTCTTCGATGCAAGTCTACAGAAAAAAAATTTTATGGCCCTGATAAACAACAATGTAAGAAATCTTCAAACACTGGACCCATTTTAGTTCGGTTTCATCAAGGGCAGGCCATGTGCACTAAACTTGGTGGACTTTCACAGTGGTCAAATACTACTGATGAGGACAAAATGGATCATGCTGCCTACCTTGACCTGGCAAAGGCATTTGGCTTAATACCTCACTTGGGTATTATAGACAAACTCACAAATTTAGACATAAATCCCTGTGTCACCCAATGGATAGCCATATGGCTCATAGATAGGGCACATGAAGTTATGTTGGGGGAATCCACATCCACCAAGAACTCTGTCACTAATGGTGTTCCACAGGGCTTTGTATTAGGATCTCTCCTGTTTGGAATATACTTATCTGAAGTTAAGGCAAATGTAGAGGGCATTTGGCTGAACAGATTTGCTGATGACTACAAACTGGGTGCAATCACTGAATCCCCCAAAAGATGTAGAGATATTTCTGGAAGGTCTAACACAGACAAATAACTGGTGCCAGAGCCATGACATAAAACTCAATGCATCACAATACATAATCATACATTTTGAGAAAATTACTACCCCTGCAAATTACAGCATTGATAATACTCCCCTTAGAGTAGACCCAGTGGTAAGGGACTTTAGAACTCAGGTTGACAATAACCTGAAATTTGGTCACCATGTGCCCATAGTGGTGAGAAAATCTTTCTGTATGGTGCAGCTTATAAGTAAGTGCATGGCATCCATATCAAAGGAGATCATAGTTCCACTATACTCAGCCCTCCTTAGACCAATAATCATGTACAGTGCAGCATTCAACATGTACCTGACCAGGCATTTGCAACAGCTAGAGTGGCCACAGAGGTTCTTCATTTAAAAAAATGCAGGTGTACGTAGTATGTCCTGCATAGATTGCTTCAAAGCCCTGTCCGGTACTAGGTATCCTTCAGACTACTAAGGGGTGATCTATGCCTGACATACAAGGCATTTTCCAAACCAGCCCTGGCTGATCTGCTAAACATTTGCCAAACAAATGGCACTAGACTTACCTGATCTAAGGATCTAAACCTTATCAGTAACGTAACCAAAACAAGTACAGGTATGTGTCTCAGAGAATATGCCTCCTCTAGAAAAGACTCCACATTCATGTGAAGCAGAGCTTTAAACTAAGCCCATTCAAAAGCAATTTGAAGCAATGGATGGAAATTGGAAAATTCACCTTGGCTTTTCACCTGTGGCCCTTATGGATGGGGCAATTTCTAGATGCCCTAAGGCAGAGGCATATATCAACGTTGCTCTAGCCATGAGCCGAGCCTTGATAATTGAGAAAATGGAGGCATAAATGACTAGGCGTAAAAAGGCTTTGGGGTAGGTAGCCTAGTAACTTCCTGTGATCATATAATCCTTTCATTTTTATACATCTTTTTTCCAGCCAGTGCCCATCTATTATTTCAACTTTAAGCATTATAATATTGACTTTCTTCCTCCCTTATGAGAATACAAAATGTTGCGTATGATTTCAGGACTGGATTTGATATTTTTTTATATTGGTCCTTAGGTCTCTGACATGATTTCCTTCTGTCTGCTGCCTTAAATGTGTAAATTCTGTTGCTGACTTGTTGCACAGAAATCCAGGACAATACGTAAGATCTTAAGAGAAGAGGGCATTCTTATGAAAACACAAGAGTTATGAATGTGCCCAAAATTATTTTATAGAATTATTGTTAAGGTGGTTGACAGGCAAAGGTGACCAGGCAACTGTAAGGAGGAAAACAACAGATGCCATAAAATATAAACTAGGAATCTGGTAGGAGATCTTGTCAAATATAGAAACCTTGACCAGTATTTATTATTGGGAGCCAATTTTTGATGCAGTTTTCTTCTCTTAAAATATGTGCAAACAGATATACCTCCTTTCTTAGAGTACAACATGATGAATAGATGTACTGATCTTTTTTATACTGCCTATGGTACCATATTACACATGCAAGGTACCTGCACCAACATTTGAGGCAGTGTGAGCCCAAATCCATTTATTTTAGCATTTTAATGTACAAAGATTTAATTTTGTAAAAAAAAAGACATAAAATACGGTATGTACCATCTCTGAATTTCTACAACCCCAGGGCTATGATATACATAAGGGTAAGGGCCTAATTCCCTATTTTCTTTCATTTATTAACCAGGTAGGCGAACTGGTCTACATATGACCTTTCTGACTCACAGTCTCGATTAAAACAGCAAAGGCATATATAGTACATGTGAGTTGTTTAAAACAGTCACTCGAGTAGGATGTTTGAAGAGGGGGAAAAAACCTTGAGTAGCTCAAAAAACCCACACAAAAATTTGGAGAACATGTACACTTCACTGAACAGCCACTACATGCCAGAATTGAACCATGGAGTTGTAAAAAGAGACATCTTAAATACTGAACACCAAGACTGATTGCTGCACAATGACAAATAAGTTTTGCACTTTATTTTATTGAGCTGTCATTTTATCTTCTTTCAATACTGATACTTGTTCCTCTGTTGCATCTTCTTTCAGCTAAATGTGGAAGTTAAAATACTTCATATTTGTATAATCATCTATGTGACAATGCTGTGAATATACACATTTGAAGACTTTGCTAATGACTTGCGGTGTGATACCTTTTACAATCGTGCGGGGTAGGCGAAGCTCAAGTAATGAGTTTTCAGTGTGGTAGACAGCTGTTACCAGGTACTACAACCTTATTGTTTTATATATAATTTAAGTAACGTAACAAGATACATATTATGTTGTATTACATTGTGCTACAGTGCCATCCTTTGGAGTGTTTATTTTCAGCTGCTTTCACATTTGGTGGTATTGGCCTTTAATTATACAACTTTTCCCTTTTGTTATTTAGCCTGTCAGTGAACATAATTGTGGTATTCATTGATCTAGAGCAGGCACACTGTGTAAGTACCTTGTGTCAATCTTATGTAGTATTCTGGTGGCATAAGTTAGCAACATTTGGTATACATAATTTCTGAATCATATCCATAGGTTAGTACTAAGCAAACTGCCTTTGTAAGCCTAGCCAATTATCCTTTGTGAGAGCCAAACCCTGCACCTTGTGTTGGGAAGACAAACACTTTAACCATTAGGCTATACTCCCAACCCTCATAAGTTGTACACAGTCTCCTGACATATAACATTACTCTTTGGATTTGTTAACAATATTACAGCACATAGTTAAAAAAAAAAAAAGTTAATGTTTCTTCTTTCTTTAATTTCTTTTTTTGTTTCAATGTGAGCATAGGCACCAGTTAAGGAAAGCTGTGGGTTGCAGAAGAGACTGTTGCGATTTACCTATTAAACTTGTATTTTAAAGTCATATGCCATACATATTTCTGTTCAGAAAATTCTATGAACATGCTAAGAAATCAGTTTCTAAAATACTGCTTTGTTTATAGTAGAAAGTAACATGTAACAACAATTTTTTTCACAGGGAAAACAAAATCGCAGCTCCATTAAAAAAAAAAAAATATATATATATATATATATATATATATATATATATATATATATATATATATATATATATATATATATATATATATATATATATCTATAAACGCAAAATAAAGTGGGATGCTTCATCTGGGGAAAAATTGCTGTATTCGGGATTTCGCCGCTTCAAACAAAAAGGCTAGATTAAACAATGCTTGCTATTTTAAGCATTCACTGATTTAATAGGAAACCTTATTTTCAGCATCCCCACTACTTTCAGTGCATGAAATTGTAAAAACTAGACCAATTTAGCTCCAGGTTATATTCAGGCATCTTCTATGTCCTTTTCAATGACTTCATGATACTGCTGTGTTCTTAGTTGTGTTTTGCAGCCTAGAGATTTTTATTTAAAAAAGTCTATTTCCATGCATCACTTACCTTCTTCTGAACTTTGCCTTCCAGACAACTAAAAAGGGAGTTTTTTTAAGTGAGAAGATTAAAAAGTAAAGTATGTCATAATCCTTTTTCCTGCACATATATTAATATCTTTTTCCTACAGGCGAAAAGGATAACAAACAAAACGCAGTTTGTCAGAAATTGCCTCCTCATTCTTCTTTGTCCAATGGAACCCTTTCTCACTACTGCAAAATCCTTTACAAGAAAAAACTACTTCTGGAGAAAAATTATGATAAAGTGTTTTTTCTTTCAAATAAATCCCAGCCTCTTGGATGTAATCCAAAGTGACAAGCAATACTCAAATAGTTGCTGTTCATGTCTAGTCTTACTTTAAATACAGATACCTTATCTTCATGTTTTAAGGATACTCCTAACAGTGTTTCCCATTTTTTTTTCTAGTTGTCTGTTTATTATTTTCACCCCTGTCTCACTCGGACAACTGCATTCCCCAACTTTATTAGTCAACCAATCAAATGCATTTTGCTTATAATAGTAAACTCGAACCAGACAACACTTACCCATATTTGATCTCCAGAGCTGTTGACATAGTAAACAGGGTAATTTTGGCCTGCTATAGATCTCTCTGAAATTTTTAAGACATTAAAGGTATTTAGAAGTCTGTTAATGGAACTTTTTCTCTGTTAAAATGGAAGAATGTTTCCATTTTTACCAATAAAGGATGACTAGAATTATTGACATTGCAATCTAAAACTGCCTAGGACACTTTCATCAATATTTGTCTGTGGATTCATTTAATTCCATAATTAAGTCTTACTTGTCCTTCTTAGATCAACATAAGGGTAATTGGTCTGTAGACTATTAACATGTGTGCAAAATTCATCTAGGGTATAATATGAGGTGAGTATACACATTTATACATCATTTAATATGTTAATGCCTACCTACAGAAATCACTGTGTCATGCGGTACTCCTCTTGCTATAAGCAGCCAGAATAAGCTCATCCTGATCCAGGGATCTTTAGATGTCTATCCATACTTTTCTTTAAAGTTTCTAGCCTTTATATTTTAAGTACAAATAACCCAGAGATAAGCAGGACATTTACATGTTATCCCATTCCATGAGGGATAAGGGTGCTAAACCAGGGCTGAATTTGTGGTTACCCATCTATTTGTCCAAATTACACTTGAATAATGAAAGGGAAGTATTTTGCTTCATTTAAAGAGTATGATGATTCAAAAAAGTGATTGATATTCTCTGTGATACATATCTGTCCATCCTTTGTGCTCTATTTATTTTGCAAAAGAAAATGAGATTTCTTGTGAGGGTGTTAATGCCTACTTTGGGCTTTCAGAGGTGATTTAGGTATGACCAGGTCTGTTGATGCTTTCTAGAGACTGCCTTTCAGTAGCCTGCATGACACAAGAAGAGAAATAAGGCTTTGTGATAATCTGCATAGTTTTTATGATTTAAGCCCATTATGTTCTTAGTAAAAAAATTGTATGGGCATTCAAGTTGTGTCAAATGTTTGGACAGGCATATTATATTGAATGACTGGTCAGATGAGTGCAGAATGCAGTTGAATAATTGATCTTGGACAACATAACCTTAATAATAAGTTGTGAAATGTAAAAGGGCTTTCTTACAACAGTGGATACGTGTTGATTGAAGGACAGTTTGCAGGTCCCCATCTACTGGATCAATATTCAGGGGTGAATTGTCTATGTGACATGGGACTTCTTGCTCATCAAAGCACACTATTATACATTTCTTGGAATTTAGTTTTATTCCATGATTTTGATATCAGCTATTGGATTAGGAAAGATCCTCATATAGGATCTTGGTTTCCTTTAGGGACTTATGATGGCACCAAGTTTGCAGTCATCCACAGTCTTGGTCAGCTGTAAATCCATTAAAGTAGCTTTGACGTCCAAGAAGTAAATGCCAAAGAGATGTGCCCCAAGGACAAAACCCTGGTGAATGCCAAAAGTGACAGAACTTTGGAGGAGGTAAAGTAGCCGCCCTAATTCCCTGAGTTTTATTTGTAAACCAGTGTTTTATCCAATGAAATGCAAATAGATTAACATTTAGCCAGGATACTTTATCTAAGATACCCAAGTGTGGGAGGGTGTTGAACATCTATGGAAAGTTTAGATATGAAGTTTGTACTGATCTGCTCTCATCCAATGCTTCAGAAACCTTCTTGAAGACATCAGTTGGGTTAAGTAGACTGGATCTGCCTTTTACAAATCTGAACTGGCTTGGGTTGAGAGTTGGTAGGTTACCTATGTCTATATATATTAATTCCTTGATGATTCCTTCCATAGTCTTACATATGAAGCTGGCCAGATTTATGGGTCTTTAATTTCCCTAAGTCCATTGACACCTCACCTTTGTGCAAGGGGACTACAGCTACTGTCCTCCAGTCATCTGGCAAAAAGCTTATTTGGAAGCTGACACTGAATGTTATTTATTTTATTTATTTATTTTACATTTGTTAGTCTGGCTGAGCTTTTGGCTCATTTTCAGCAGAGAGCCAGATAGAAAAGCTCCTCAGGACTAGAAAACAATTTATTAAATTTTAGTAACATAGTAGTAACAATCAGCTATAGGATCTTACAAGTAGAGACCTGGGGAGAGAAAAAGCTCCTCAGGCAATTCAATTATACAGAGTATTAACAATTGGCAGACAAGTATGTGAGTTGTTACAAACAAGGTTTTAAACAATTAGCAGAAGAAAATGTGACTAGTTACAATATTATTTAAGCTGCTTAGAGCAAAATGAGTTAATAGTTCGGCAGATGCTTATTTAAAGTGGACAGGATCTAGTTGTATAGAAGTTTGGAAACAAGAAAGGAAAGCAAGAATTGCTAGTAGGAGATGTAGGGGGAGGGTGAGTATAAGAGACAGACTAGACATGTAGGTTGTTTTGAGACTGTAAGAATTAAGAGTGGTTGGAGATAGAGGAGGGGAAGAGGTAGAAGAGGCAGGGGAATAGTGTTAGAGATACATTATGAGTGAGGTGGTGAAATAGGTGAAAAGATTGTGGTTTCAGGGTGGTTGGCTACAGTGGCAAGACCACTTTGTTTTTAGGTATGTCCTTGTGGCTAATTTGAAACTTTTGCTATGCTGGAGGGATTTTATTTCTAAGGGGAATTGGTTCCAGGATGTAGCTGGGTTATAGTTATAGAGAAGGCAACCTATTTTGGTTTTGGGTTTGTAGATGTCTAATAATTCTTGATTTGAGCTGCGTAGCATCCCAGCAGGGGAATATTTGGATATGATAGTGGAGAGGTTGGGGCAGAAGGAGGGTAGATAGAGGACAGAGTGGATGATTTGTAGTTGGTATAGTTGGAGCAGGTAAGGGAATTCTAGCCAGTCTAGTTGCTGTAGTGCTAAGCAGTGGTGTGACTTGTAGGTTTGGTTAGCTGAAAATCTGGTGATCTTATTACAGGTAGTTTCAAACTTGGAAATAAGTGTAGAATTTAGGTTTGTGAATATGTGGCAGCTGTACAGGAGTGTTGGGAGCAATATAGCCTGGGAGAGAGTTATTCGGCAGTGTTAGTTAAGTATTTCGTGCTATGGCAAAGGTGTCCAAGTTTCTAATGAGTTCTTTTTACTGAGTTAGTAATATGGAGATCAAACTTAAGCTGACCATCTATTGTAACACCTAGCAATTTTGTACTAGATTCAGCTGAGATGATAGTGTTGTTGCACAATAAGATGGTAAATGCACTTTTGAATGTGGTGATGTTTTTAGGGAGGAAGAGTAGGGGCTTAGTTTTTTTTTGGATTAAGTATTAGTTTGTTATCACTAAGCCAAGTCTCAATGGTGTGGAAGGATGCCTGGGTAGTTGAGTGGAGGTCAGATGGTTTGTCAGCAATGGTTATAACAGTTGAGTCATCAGCATGTTGCACAAGAGATGACTGGGGACATGAGGAGTAGAGCAAGTTGGTGAAAATATTAAAGAGTAGTGGTCCAAGTATGGACCCTTAAGGGACTTCCATTTGCACAGTGAAAGGGGAGGATAGTGCAGAGAGCCATTTAACTGATTTCTGGCAGGTAGAGAGATAGCTGGAAAACCAGGAGATAGTAAGGGGAGCGAAATGTAAGTTAGTGAGTTTATCAAGAAGGAGTGGGTGAGAGACAGTGTCAAAGGCTTTAGAAAGGTCAAGAAATAAGCATGAGACAAGTTTATTATCACGAGCTAGGGAGACTATGTTGATGAATGATATGAGTGCAGTAGTTGTACTATGCTTGGGATGGAAACCATGCTTTGTGGGTGTGAGAAGGTTTTCCTGGTGAAGGTAATGCATTACCTGCTTTTGAATGCATTTCTCTAGGATTTTTGAGAGTGGAGAGAGTATGACAATCGGTCTAAAGTTGGATATATCTGAGGAGTTTCCCCCTTTGTGAATGGGTAGAGTAAAGAAATTCTTCCATAAAGTGGAGACATAGGATTCAGAAATGGATCAGTTGATTAAGATGGATACAGGATAGGCAAGAGGTTCAGAGAAAATCTGCAGGAAGTAAGAAGGTAGCTTGTCAACAGATGGGGGAGCAAGATTTAAGTTTATAGAGTAATGACTTTACATAGTTAGTTGATACTGCTTTTAGAGAGAAGGAGTTAGGAGGGTTTGGAAGAGGTATAGAGTTTGTGGGGGTGCTTGTGTTGTTTCTGGGGGGGGATTTATTAGGGAGGTTATTGAGTTTATAAAATGACTGTTACATTTGTTAGCTTTGTCTTCAGGTGTTGCATTGGGACATGGGTTAGGAAAGGAAGGGTTTCCTGGATGATGAGTCTGTTTAATAGAGCTCCAGAATTTCTTTGAGTTCTTTATATTTCTGAAGAAGAGAAGGGGTCCTAGTTTTAGTCCACATTTTCCAAATCCTATGCCGGTCTTTCATGAGGGTTCTGGTAGATTTAGTGAGCCAGGGAGCAGTATTAGATTTGATTCTAATTGTGCGAAGAGAAGCAAGGGAGTTAAGAATGTTTAGGATTGTAGTGTTGAAGGAGTGGACAGCTTCCTTTAAAGGAAGAGTGGTGAGGTAAGGCCAATTAATTTTGGAGAGTTGGTGAATAAAGGAGTTAGGACAGAAATAAGAAAGTGGGCGGGTGGTAAATTTCTTAGGTTTGGGAAGGTGGGGAGTATGTGGGGAGTATGTTATAGGGCAGTGGTCACTGAGGGATTTTGGAAGGGTTTGGGAGTTATGATAGTTTTGAGGGTGGGAGACCAAAATCCAGTCAAGAAAAGAGCGAGGTAGGTGAGATTTATTAATGTAGGTTGAGGTTGTGATTAGCTGTTCAAACCCATGTAGGTTTATACAGGAGGTAGTGTTGGGTGCTTGTATTGTAAGTCAATCAATAATTACATCTCCCAGTATAATTCTTTCATTGTGGATGGTGTGTGAGAGGTGAGATAGGATGTTCTCAAATATATTAATATTATCACCAGGGGGGGTATAGATTGCTGCGACAGTTATGGTGTTGAAACTGTTAAGTTTGAAGTTGGTCAGTAGGAATTCAGCTGGTGAGAAGGAGGGTAAATCTAATGTGGGACTGATTTGGGAGAGACAATTGAAGTAGAGTATGTAGACTTCTCCTCCTTTTCTTTAAGGTTGATCTAATCTAAGGGTGTTATAACCAGGAGGGATGATTTCACTGTCCAGATGGTGTGGTTTTAACCATGTTTCAGTTAGGGTAACTATGTCAGGAGTATAGTTAGCTATCCAAGCATGGAGTTCTTAAACTTTATTTACAAGGCTCATGACGTTGATAGAGCAGAATTGTACTTGTTTTTTTGTGGGTTGGAGGGGTTGGCAGGTTTAGATACAGGGGGGTTATTGTTCAGGGTAGTGTCTGTAGGGCCTGGGTTAGGATGAATGTCACCAGATAGAAGTAGAGGTTTGTAATGGAGTTTTAATTTGAGTAAGTAGACTTTGTTTTTTTTGTTTTAAAGGGGAGGGGGGAGATATTTTTATTTTAGGAATGGGAGTGGTGGGGAGAAGGATGGAGGGACAAATTAGTAGATAGGGTTGTGGTGTAGTACTTGAGTTGAGTGGTGTTTGAGTGATGGAAATAGGGAGTAGGTAATTGTGAGTGATAGGAGGTGAGGTGATAGAGTATAAGGAGTAGAGAATGTAAGGGTATAATTTGAGTTGTAAGAGACATGTCACTTTATGGGATGTAGAACAGAGGATGAGAGGAAGGGGTGGGAGTAAGGTATAGTTGTCTTTCATAGTGGATAGTAGGTGAGTGAGGGGAGGAGCAAAGAGGAGAGGTAGTATCAGAACAGGAAGAAGAGGGGTGGGAGATTTGGGAGGAAGTGAGGGGGTTGGTTGTATGGATAGGTATAAAGGTAATGATATGAGGGGTGGGTGGGAATGGGTGGGAGTAGAGTGAAGTGAGCGAAGCGAATGGAGCGGGGCTGCAACTTCCAGATAGAACTTAGCTAAAAAAAACTATCAGCTAGTCTAGGGACACTTACTAGAGATGGTACACCTGGAGGGTTTTCAGCTGCAATTAGAGCTAATAAGGCATCCGGGGTTTTTAAAACCTTTGGTGTGTTGTACCTGAGCAATCACTTGGGGGGGTGCTGTGAGGGAGGGAAACCATCAACTGGAATTTAAAGTAGCTAACCTAGCTAATTATCAAAGGACAGCCAAGGAAATAAGATAAACATACAGGCACCCTTGTTCAAGGACTGGAAGGTTTCTCCAAGAAAAAACTATGTGTAGGAGTACACTACAGGTAGAAGCTGTATGCTGCTAACTAGTCTGAAATGGGAGATTTTATTCTCTTTTATATTTGTATTCTCCTTTGCTCATTGTTTGCTGCACACAATGTAGCTAAAGATAAAAGCAGCTGGAGACTTTGCACCTCTGTTTTGTGTTTAGTGAAGAACAAGTATTGAGGAGGAGGGACTGAAGGCTATGACTATTGAGAGGAGCTAAATACCTTAACATACAACAAATTAATAACAGTGAAATGGATGAAAGGGGTGGGGGTGGGCTAAGAGGAAGAAGGTTTGCAGATATTGCCCCTGGGGTATGCACTCTAGCTGACTGTAACAGATTTTAACAAGGCATAACAGTAGTTACCAAAGCTGGCACCTACACTACACACGTGGCAACAACAAGGGTCCTGGAGTTAAACTTGGGGCTGCAGTCTATTTTTGGATGATTGCTGGTTAGAGTTTGCTTTGCTTTTAGCTGGAGTGAGGGGATTCCTTGCTCACACAAGTGTGGGGGGGACCCAAAGCAATCAGGTACTCAGTGGCTTAGAGATGCTACACCTGGACAGCTTTCAGCTGCAGTTGAATAGCCTTTGTAGGGAGTTTGACAGGTCCTGTTTCTGGGTCCTTGTAAGCTGCTAGTTATGCTATTTAGCCATATCACTTCTTTTTTTATTTTCTTTCTTTTTTTCTTTTTTGAAGAAAACAAGCTATTCCTTCTTTAGAAAGTCACATGAAATTAAGCAGGTTCTCATGAGCAATGGCTAATTACACCATACATTTCCACATACTAAAATATATATCAACTCTTTACTAAGTTAATTGCTTTTATCTGGCCAACTATCTCTTTGAAGTACATTGTTATTGCATTTAATATTAACGTAATCTCATTTTAACAGCAGTATTTCTGTAACTATTTCTATGAATATGTCAACTATCTTCCTAACCACAGCTCCACTGTCAGTTTGCTTCTTGTTCTGATTGTTTTCTTACATGCTTAATTATCTGAGGCATTTTAAGTAAAAAAATTGAAAGATGTTGCATCATTCACAGAAACCACTGTATTACTTGCATGTCTTCTCACTTTGAAATGTGCAAAATTGATCTGACATTTTCTGTACCAGATCTTAGAACAAGACCCATATGCTTTAGACTTGTCACTCTTACTTTAAATGTCTTTTATTTAACTTTAAATTCACCAGTTGCATCTGACTCTGATCATGTTCTTTTGATAGTAAAATTGTATTAATATATCACCTGTTATATTTGTAACAACCTCCATGTCTGCTTATCTATGCAGCAGTTCATTTGAAAACCTGTACTGCTGATGAATGCCAATGAGAGAGCTAATAAATCTATGCAGCTTACTAATGTACCACTTAAATATCTGAACCACTAAACATGATAGCTAGCTTGCTCAACATCTACAAGCCTGTTGGATTTCAATCATTTATTTCTTATGATTAATTTTGGGGTGTAAATGTACCTCTATGAGGAGGCAGTTCTTTTATAAGTGGCTTGAAAGGCAAATTACTTTTGTGGAGTATTCAAATCATTAAAATGGAAGGAAAGGCTAACAAGATCCTGTAGCATATCACTGTGATATCTAAAGAGTTCATGGTCCTGTGAATAGAGGTATGGGAAGTTAGGGGAAGAAACAGTAAATGAGTGCATGCAACAAAAAGATGATAGCATGGAAAGTGCAGTGAAGTGGCAGAAAATGATCATTAAAAGTTGCTTGTTGCATAGAAACTTTACTAGACATGCAACAGGAATGTACAACATATAGAGAAAATTTAAAGTCAACAGCTGCAGGTGGATTGGACACTCTAAATTGGCCCTAGACATGAGTGTGTGCATGTGTGTGCCATCTGTGAAAGGTTGGATGCCGGGCTGGCAACTCGACACTTTAAAACTCCACTGCCAATCATGAGCGGACAGGTGATCCACTGTGGCGACCCCTAACCGGGAAAAGCTGAAAGAAGAAGAAGTCTGAAGAAAGAGCTGAAGGAGAAAGAAGCAGTACAGTGAGTGACTCAATGGATATCATGACTAAGCAAGGGAACTGACTGATGAGATAAACAATCAGATGGATAACAGTTTTGTAAGATTTGCCAGGACTGCAGACACATTAGGACACCTAATTGTAAATTGCCACAGTGATTGGCTCAAGGTATAGCTTGTTATGAGTGCAGTAATTAGGAAGGACTTTATGTTGGGAGGCTCTAGAATAAAACAGGAATGACTTTGCACCATATATTTATTTGGATATGAAATGTTTTGCTTACAGCAGCCTGGCACTTAAGACAAGCTAAAGCATCAGCAGTGGTAATGTCTTGCAATGTTGAAAGTAATTTGAAAATGAAATTAAATGTGTTGTTGTCTAAGAATGAAGAGGATGTAATACAGACATACAAAAATGTGGCAGTAAGGAAAAACTGCTGGTTGCTGGAGAGAATAATGGATTCCCCTGCAATATTTTAAATCATGTAATAGAAGAAATACCTACAGACTATACAGGATCTGAAAGGAGAGGAGGGGACCAGGCATATTACCTCAAGAAGACAGTGACAGTAGAATGAAAAAGGAAGGTTAACTACTGCTACTTATGGTCAATCAGGGCAAACATATAAACATGCCAAAACTGAGAAGAGAAAGTCACTGAGAGGAATATAGGTGTACTGACATTTCTGACCCCAAAGATGTGTGCAGGGTACCCAGAACAGAAAATCCAAGCAGAGAGAGCTCTCCTTTGAAAGATGGGTGATGTCAAATAGAAGAATGGAGATTAGTTAGTAATGTGAAAGCTCACAAGTGAAGAGGAGGCCAGCAGCTTGGGAAATAGAATAAAAAGCAATGAAGAGATGTGGCAAAGGGAGGGGAAGACAGACGTTCTTGTGAACTGGGTCAGGACACATGCCCCATGGATATGTGTGGATGAGGGGAACACTAGCTTAGAGTGCCATGCAAGTGGCTAAAAATGCATTTTTAATGGAGACTCTTGTGTTTTAAATGTTGCACTTAATTTCTGTTTTTTCCAGCTTTGTTATTTTTATGCTACATGATATGACTGAACACATGAAGATGATGTGGAGGTGGAATTGCAAGGATTACATTTTCAAGCTGTGAAATGAAACATGCCAGTAGTTTGGATAGATTACTGGTAGATGAGAAAATATTTCAGGAAATCACAGCTGAGTACTGCAGAGAAAGAAATTTGTCAGATCATGCAATTGTTAAGATGAGATCGGAGCTACAAAGTCAGAAAGTAGGTAGAACAAAATGAAATCCTTGGCACTAGATGATGGATTAGGGTGTCAGATGGACACATATATCATTAAGGTGATGGTTAACTTGAATAAAAATACCAAAGACAAAATGAGAATTTATGTATGGGAATGGAATGAAAACTGCCTGGAAGGGTAGCATCATGGCCAGAATAGGGAAGATGAGAAGAGAAAGGTTATGAGATGTGATGGCTTTAAAGGGCAGGCTTAGGGAGCTGAAATGTGTAGTGTTAATGGATATTCAGAAAGGCAGTTGACTGTATCCCATGGTATTTCAAAGTAGAAACCTTGACAGATGCTGGAGTTCAAGATGGCTACCATCCTGTAAACAGGGTAGGAACTCAGCTCTGCATAACCTCAGCATCTTTAATCCAACATTTTGTGAAGAAAACAACTCAATTCCGAAAAAAAATCGTACCTTTGATTGGAGGTTAACATTCTATCTTAGTATTTTACTTGGATTGCTTCTTCTGTTTGTATAAAAATAGAAGATTACCTTGGATTAGTTCGGGCCTCCTGCTGTCTCTCATACATGTGCTTCTGGTGTGTAGTTTATCTCTGTGCTGCAAATTCCACCTGTAACAAATATTTCAGCTTTTAAGAACTTGGATTACTTGGGAAAAAAATAACTAAATACTCTTGGTATGTCTCATGTATCTGATTTGATGGACTTACAAACTACAAAAGCGAAGTTTTCTGCAATCTCTTCTCCTGAAAAAGAAGTTAATACTAAAAAGGCCAAGACAGGCAAACAGCAGCAGCATCCACAAGACATGTCTAAACCATCAGTGAACTCTGCTTCTTCTAAAAATAAAAACGACTCTAACAACATGGAAGAGTTAAAAATAGCTCTACAGCCTATCCAAGAGGCTATTCAAAGTTTCTCCACACAATTTAAATCCTTCGGAGACTCTCTGGACAGATTGTTAACCAGAATTTCGGATACTGAGTTAAAGGTCTCAAACAATGAACTAAAAGTTGACCAATTACAAAAAAGTTTTGACTCCAATTGCTCTATTATTCAGGATTTACAGGACAAAATATTAGATCTTGAGGCAAGATCAAGACGCAATAACATCATCATAAGAGGAATCTATCCCACACAGTTCTCTGCCAGAATGCATCACTGAGATTTTTTCCCTTTTACTGGAGAATCCTGCTCTAACTGCTCAAATATCAATAGAAAGAGCTCACAGAGCCCTTAGACAAGTTGCAGACATCACATTAAATAAGTATCCCAGGAATGTTTATGTGAAGATTTTAAACTATCAGCATGCTGCCTCAGTCTTACTTTCAGCCAGATCTAAGATATCTATTACTTGGAAAGATACTAAAATTACTTTTTCTCTGGATTTACCAGCCCCTATCAAACTGGAAAGAAGAAAATTATCACTTTACTGTGGGTTCCTCATCAAAAAAAGCATCAGATTCCAGATGAAATACCCAAACACATTAATATTTAATTTCCAAGATTCAAAGTACGAAGCAAAAAATAGTAAAGAAGCCAAAGAAGTGTTCTCTAAAGTTTTTAGTGCTTGTCCTGATCTTGTATAAGCTATTCTAAACTTACCTTTGTGTCCTGGTTGATTTCCGATGTGTTTCCAAGGCATGGTAGTGCTCCAATCCGTGTTTTAACGCTCTTGACAACGAGAACAGGTATTTTTGTACTCCCAGGATGAAGGCCTGCTTCAGCGTGGTGGATGGTCATCAGAGAACTTCATTTCCCATCATGCTAGCACTCCACATCATGATCTTCGCTGATTGGCTGTGCAGTTTTCTTTTTCATTTCTTAACAGAAATCAGTTAATCAGTATTCTGTGCATAGAGTAGGGGTTGCCCTTTTAAATAATTTCAAAAGCAAGCTGCACGCAGACTGTTAAGGCTGTCTCCCTTTTTTGTTTTTATTTAATGGCTTCAAATGGTCATCAGGAGCATGGGTTACTGCTGGACTTGACTATGCAAGGTTTGGAAGTTATGGAACACATTTTTCCTGGTCGCTGTTTGGGACTTGCATGTTTATTGGTCTTGGTATGGGAAGTTTTCCTGTTCTGTTAAAATGGTATAGTGTTAATTTATTTTAGTAGTATACTACATTAAGAAATGTTTAACATTTTAATACCTTGTTATTCTGTATTTATCAGGCAATGTTTTTGTTTATAATGGAGTTACAGCTGGCAGGTCTTTAGTTCCTTGCCATATGTTAGAGAAATGTCAGTGTACAGGATTACATATCAGTACTCAGAAGTGTTGCAATGCTTGAGGTCTCTGAAATGTCATGACAGATGTACTCATTTTTATTTTTACTCTCTGAGCAAATACTGTAGAATTAATTTTTTGATGAAGAATTGTAAAGGCAACTGTTTTTATATGTACTTATATGCTAAATAGGTGAAGCATGAAACAAGGTTGCACTACAATTTGAAATATTTTCTGTAGTATTTTGTCAGGTGTTACTGCTGGTTGATATGTCAAACAAGACAGAACATTTAACATCTTGTTTGGAAAATGTTTCCTAATTCTTAAATTGTATTATTGAGACCGGTTTTCTTCTTGTTTGATTCATTGCATAATCTGCCCCTGGGTTTCCTAATAGTTTAAATACATTGTAGAAAGTATTGAACATGCATTTTCTTAAGTAGTTAAAGCCATAAGTGTCTTCTTATAGTGTTTATGTTATAGGAATGTTTTGAATATCATTCTGCAGACTTTACTCTCATCTAATATAATAAGATTTCAGTAGAATAACTTCCTAATAATATTGTTGTGTTCCAACTTTGATCTAGCATCTAATAGTTATGGTTATAATTTTTTGTAGTAACTGTAATGCTGAAAACTCGGTGAGGAGGCCATCATTAAGTTTGGGGTTTACAGTGTGCCTATTTATTTGGATACTAAAATTAGTGCATTCCTATATTTTCATGTTTATTAGTGTGCTGGGTATAGTTATACAGGTACTAGTGGGGGATTGGTTTGGATAAGGTCTCAGCCTTGGTATATTTTATGTTCTATAGGAATGCTCACTCATCTTTGTTTTTTCACTGTGTACCTTATAGCTAGATGTCACGTGATGCTTGGTCCATTTATGGGGGTCTTTTTGGTGGGGCATTTTCTCCAGCTATAAATCATTATCATTGTTGTTGCTTTTTCAGCACTGAATATATTGTTTAGATTAACCTTGAACTGACCCATGATCAGTCACTCAGTGCATATATGGTCCCCTTTTACACTAATGGGAAATTTTTGGGATTATAAGCTTAAGATATGTCATAATTATTTTATTGTCCTTTTGCAGTCTTAGTCATTTGGATTAGGCTATAGTTCTAATCTCATTTTTCTCTCATAGCTGATTGTTTTCATTGCCTTTATGAGAAATAGTATGTTGTCTTACTAACATGTGTCATTTTTTAATTATGCAATTGTTATTTTTGAATGGTTTATGCACTATTTGTTTCACAGTTCAAATTCTTAAATGCTGAGCTGAGTTCGAAATCCTAACCCTGATGGGGAATTACCCTTATGTTAGGTTTTAAATCAATTTGCTCGGTTGTTAGGCAGGAAGGGTCTTTCTTTTGCCCATATTCTACTAATAGAAGTTTATAAGTTTCAGGTTATGAGATATATTTCCCATGTCTTTTTCTTCCTTTTTATACTTCCATACCACACATATTATTCCCCACTGAATAGGTAGCTGTATGATTATATGTGATTCTTGGAATATTAAAGGATTACAGCTGATCAAAAAGAGGAGACTCTTCATGCACATGTGCTTTAAATCAAAAGCGGATATAATTTTAGTTCAGGAAACACATTTGCTCAGCTGCCAGAATGAGAAAGATCATATAATAATAAAGAAAATTTAATATTATTAAATGTGAATCTGATAAGATGGTGTTTATTTAGTACCAAGCTATCCCACATTGATAAGCCCATTGTATTCTTGAATATCTACTCTCCTTGTGCTAACCAACAAAATTTCTATATGATTATTTACAACATTCTCTCCTCCTTCCCCAACCACTATTTTATTATAGTACAAATTATAATAAACTAGCCATGTCAGTATTAGCTGAGCTCAAGGAAGATTTAATAGAGTTAACTTCACTTTTTCTCCAATTGTCATAAGAGTTGGTCCAGAATTGATTTCTTCTACATATCGATAACAGAAATTTATCTGACCACGTTATCTCTCCCTAGATTACAATCAGAGGTGTAACAGTAGAAATAGTCCATTGTGGTGGAGACTTAATCCTAATCTTCTTCAAACAATTATAGAAGATAACTTAAACCAATTTATACAAGCATCAAAAGAGCAGGATATTCCTATAGATATATTATTCTGATAAATAAAGCCTCTTACTTCAAGAAACTATATTTAGTCTGAAATGAGCAAACAAATATCAGAATGGGAGAACAAACTGCAGATCAAATATGATAAGTTAGTTAAGTTGCAGAAAGATTATTTATCTCTACAGGCAGATAATTTATCAGTTCATGAAACCAAAATGCTGGCCAAGTATTCTGATTGGGCTCAATGCCCATCTAGGTTCTTGGCCAGACTAATTAATCAGAATAAGCCATCACACATTTTCTCTCAAATTTCTTATCAAGACAAACTCTACCATGATACACAGGATATTATAAAAATCTTTCAAAAAATTTATACTGAGCTCTATAGCTCACCTAATAACCCTATTGATTTTTCTGTGTTATATGATACCCTTAAAGAATTATTTTTCCCAAAACTAAATATGGATCAATTTCACTTGTTAGATAAAGAAATTACTTCTCAGGAAGTCCTGGATGTGATCAATAACCTAAAATTGAATAAGGCCCGGGTCCCGATGGGTTCACAGCAGAATTCTACAAATTATATCCCAACAAGATCTCACAGGCTTTATATTTGATCTATAATCATATTCTCCACCAGGGTATAAGTGATCCCCATTTCAATGCATCTAAGACTATTCTTATCCCCAAAGGTAAAACAGACTCTACCAAACCGGAAAATTTTAGACCCATCTCCATTACTAATGTAGACTTAAAGATCTTGGCCCAAATTTTTGCCAATAGACTTAAAGTACTGCTACCTAGTATAGTCTCTAAAGAACAATCGGGCTTCATTAGAAATAGACAAACCTCAGATCATACTCTAGCTTTAGAAGCTATGATAACTTTCTCGTCTTTAGCTAGGTACCCCCTGTACACTCTAGCAATAGATGCTTCTAAGGCTTTCGATAGAATGAGTATGAAATTTTTACTCTCTATTCTACCACTATTTAACATTCCTACCTCGTTCACAAAATTTATTGAGACCATTTACCACAAAGCCTATACAGCACTACATATTAATAATGCTATATCTGAGAGGATTAACATAACTAATGGTACGAGACAAGGTTGCCCTCTCTCTCCTTTATTATTTAATCTATATATAGAGCCTCTCTTCCTTCTTATTAATCAAAAAACTCATCATATCATCCCCAAGCTATTTAGAACTAGTATCCCCCTCTTGGCATTTGCGGATGATCTAAATATTTACCTCTCTTTACCAAATTCAGACTTAGAGAAAATCATGAAATCCATTAAGATCTTCTCTAAATTTGCCAACTACAAGGTTAACAAAAACAAATCTCAATTTTTTCCGGTCAATATCACATCACCATACCCCCTAAATTTTTCTTCTGATGTTATTCCTGTTAATTCAAATCTTTGTTACCTGGGGGTAACTTTCTCAACTGATCAATCTATTTCATATCAGGAGAACATTTCTTCTCTTTGGGAGGAGGTACAATGGGATTTAAAGAGATGGACTCAACTTAATCTTCCCTTTCTGGCACGATCAACTATTATAAAAATGAATATCCTTCCCAGGTTCTTGTATATTTTCAACTCAGCTAATACGATTATCCCTTTATACTTTTTCAATAAATTACACTTAACCTTCTCTAAGTTTATTTGGTCTCCAAAATCGGTGAGAATTTTGTACTCTAAACTTACTTACCCGAAGGATTTGGGTGGCATTTCTCTTCCTGACTTCAAACTATACTATGATATTATTCAAAGTAGTAGAATTATCAAGATAGCAAATTATATTAATACCTCGGATGCCTGGCACCCTAACTGGGTATCACTTTACTTCAATTATATTAGATCCCTTAACTTTAATCCATCTGCCTTACCTTTCTTGAGCAAAGTTAGTCTAGACAAATATAAAATAATCTATGGCCTCAAATATAACATTATCAGATTTCATAAACTATTGTCTTCTCTAAAACTTTTCATTTCAACCATTACATCTAAATCCCAATTTAACTCTAAGTGGTAACATGATAAATCTGGACAATTTCCCCCTTATTAAGGATAAGTGCATGGCAGACTTCTTTTTAGTCAAACATCTGAAGTTATCTGAGATTAGGCAAACCTTTAATCTATCCAATAAATATACTTTAATAACTAGACAGATCTTTGAATTATTGAATCCATATTATGATCATCCAGACCTATCTAGAGAAAATATCGAAATTGCCAAGATTATTTGGAAACTTCTTCTGTTAAAAAAGAAAATGACTTCTAATGTCTACAAGTTCTTAATCTCTATTAGATCTAACAATTTGCCAGCATTTTCTAAATTCTAATATAACTCCCACACAAATGAAAGAGGCTTTCAAATCAAGTTATAAATTTATCCCTTTTAAAAAATTATTTAACTCATGATCACCAACAAATTAATAAAATTCATCCCAACTCGCCGTCTCTGTGTCCATTCTGTAAGGATCAATATATATCACATTTTCTGCAGACTATGGTGTGCCCTTAAAGTTATTCTGATTACATATCCCTCCTGATAATATTCCTAAAGCTCAGCTCAAGGTGGTGATTTCAATTGTCATATTTATCAAATATTATATCTCTTGGAAGGTCTAAAGGAATTGGTAATTTTTATAAAGGTAATCACAAGTTCTGTTCTGAAAATTTTTGGAATGTATTTTTTGATTGTCTATTAACCTGAAATGCTTTTCATTTTTTATTCTATCTCCTTAATTCATTATCTGTTATATATATATTGTTATTGATTTGGGCAATGTATAGTTGTATATAGTTTTTGTTGATGTTTGTACAGTTTTCTTCTGTGGTTTGTATTGTTTGTCTATAGAAACCTTGACAGATGCTATCGGTAGGTGGCTGAAAAGAGCAGAAGTCCTTTATAGGGCTGCAAAGCTGCAGTTATACATATAAAGTGGATTTACTGAAAAAACAGTATTTGGAAGAGATAGCCATCAGGGCTGCGAATTGTCACCAGGACTATTTTTATTTTAAATCAACTTTATTACTGTTTGCACTAATAGTTGATCAGGTGTCTTTTCAAATGCATAAGATCAAATGAGAAATAGAAACCAAAACATACTATACAACATGAACTATGTGCATTTGCATAGCACGTGTGGTCTTTTCAAAAAAATCTACATGAAAGAAAAATGTTTTTAAAGTATTCCAGAATTATCCATTATTTTCAAATGCAGTTGATTTCAAGAGCTAAGTAGTATGCACAAGATAACTATTTTTACCTACTGACTAAAACTATATGCACCAATCATACGAATAATTTTTACACACATTATTATTAGCATTGTTTGAAAGACAACTGAGAAATAAAAACAAACAATACAAATGTAATGTCAATACCAATAATGTACTCCTGCTGCAGTCCTACTAAACCTTTAAAGTGGCCCATGTAAAGAGGTCCTAATGACAATGGTTTCCTACCAGCTGCTCTTAGGCTGTTCTGTTATGAGCATCCCACCCCTTTTTCTTTATGTTTAATCAAACCCCTCTGCACTCTCTCATCACTAAGCCTTCCTGCTTAATCACACAATACCATCCATTCTTAGTGGATTTCATTTACCTATCTTTTAGTAATCTCTGTTTTTCCTGCTATTATTAATGTGATTTAATACATCCCTGTCTGACCATGTCAAACTGGCTCTCTCTGAAATTCCCAGAAGACATGACACTAGTAGAAGTAATCCTCTACTTGTCCATAACTGTTCATACAATTATTGTATTATTTTGCACTACTTTTTTAACTTTGGACAGTACCAAAATATATGGCACCAGTCTCTGAGTTCCTTAGAGTGACATCATTGATATCTATGGGAAACATTAGGTTACATCTTAGTTAATCCACTGGATGTGTAAAAATATATATGTAAACATTTCCATGTGAAAATTTGAAATTTTCTGATCTTGATCAAATTCTGCCTCCTAAATATCTCCAGTCATTGTTCTCTTGAGATACCCACTTGTGAAGTCCTTCCTTTGGGCCAGTAATCAAGGAGCCTCAATCCTTATCACTAACACAAGTGGAGGACATTCACTTAGAACAAAGATAGATACACACAGTATTTTCAGATGCATCTCTCTAAACCAAGCACAATTTCACTTAAGAGCACACAGGTAGCACACTGCAGTCCTGGGGTGGACTTCTCCTCCAGGCCCGAAATAAGACTCCACATTTATCTCTGCAGAAAACAGTGCTCTGTGCCCATGTTCAAATCAGCTGACACACACACACACACACACACACACACACACACACACACACACACACACACACACACACACACACACACACAAATACACTCTTTGAGATTTGATTTTCACACATACACACCTGGGAATGCTTGGCACAGATTTACCCGCTATGACACCTCCACCTAGTCAATAATGTATACCCACTGCCACAAGCCAGCTACTTTAAGGCTCTTACCAGGGTACCCAACTACTTTTAGTAAAATTAATACTAATACAAATGGTAGTGTTAACCAATCTGCAAGACTTTCAGAAGCATTAAGCCACAGTGCACTGAATAAATGTAATTGCTCCCAAAGGTTAAAATATTTTCTAAAAGACCAGCCACAATGAAAAGTATAAATATATTTAATAGTAAATAATAAAATAGAAAACATAAAATCCTAAATATCTGTTTACAACAAACACCAGAGTTTCAATTCACAGGAAACATTAAAAAATGGATGAAAAAACTCAGATAGATACAGACAAACAATACTTTAAGCTAATCTCACTATATTTTCCTATCTGACTGAAGAATTACTATTACCTAGTAAGTTACTTACTAAAGTAAGACAATATGAAGTGGATAATTGGTCTCATCAGTTCCAAAACAGAGTAGTGAGTGTCGTCTGTCACATCTCTCACTAGTATCTAAATACAATTTTAGTACTGGGTACAGAATGACATCACATCTGGTCACCTGACTCTGTGGTTCCTACTTTACCCCCTCACTGGAAACTTGAGCCAGAATCTGGCATAAATGTGTCACAATACACACCTAGAACTTTGTTAAGGCTATTACAGCATCTGGAGACTGTAAAATAATTCCAATACTTCCACCCTTCCTGCAGAGACAAGCAAGCCATTGTTTGGCACCCCAGGGTAGTAATACTTTCACCACTAAGGATAATAAGAGCAGGATCCCATCACAGAAATTGTGTCTCTGGCTGCATTCAGACCTGTGAGACAAAATCTTTATGGCTTAAACTGAGTCATTTAATTTCAAGTTGTTTTTCTTAAGGTTAGTTGGGCTGAGCTTAACCCTTTCACTTCCAGCATAATCTATTAACATATATACATTTATTCAGTTATAATATAGTCTGACATACATGTATATTTCATTTCTGTTCAGCATACTCACTGTTGATACATATTTAACACAAGCATCTGTACAAACCATTTTGATATTCAAATTACATATAATTATTTACAAAACACCAGCTAGGGTATGATGGCATATGTTGCACATGCACTGCCCTACTCTCTGGAATAGCTGGCATTACCTCACATCATCACACTATTTTAAAGGAATGTTCCCATGTTTGGTCTAATGTAAGCCTATCTCAATCTTTTATACCATCTACCACACAGTATAACTTGGAAATCACTCCCCCCTCATTTTTAAGAGTTGCCTTATTACCCTCTTCCAAAATGTCCCTCCAGAGAATAGTGATGTTGAAGTCATTTCTTTCATCTTCATATCTTATATCTTCCTTTTATTTTCCACTTGCCCATGAACCTGCCCGAAGTTAAAAAAAAAGAAAATTGTGTGTCTCCTCTAAGTCATCCCCTCTGATTTATTTTAAGTATTTCCCTATCCATTGCAGGGAGACACTACCTTTCCTTGCCAAAACCCCATACTTTTATGAATGTATACCAATTTCAAAATGCCTGTAACTTTCCTTCACTTATTAACAAGTTCTGAGCAGCTTTAATTGTGTCCAATAAGTTCCCTGCATTTCCCTTTTCCTTTGACCACAGGAATCTATCAGGATGCAAGTTCTTATCTACTTGCAGTTGCCTCTGTACTTCAGCCTATCTTGGTTGCTTGATGCCCTGAGAAGAGAAAACATTTTAATTGCACTGCTTTTCAGTAGCCTCTGATGTCCTGAATTCCCAGGGCACTTGATCCTCTCCCCAGCTCTAACCAGTCCTAGGAAACCCTTGTCCCAGTAGCCTCTGATGTCCTGAATTCCCAGGGCACTTGATCCTCTCCCCAGCTCTAACCAGTCCTAGTAAACCCTTGTCCCAGTAGCCTCTGATGTCCTGAATTCCCAGGGCACTTGATCCTCTCACTAGCTCTAACCAGTCCTAGGAAACCCTTGTCCCAGTAGCGTCTGATGTCCTGAATTCCCAGGGCACTTGATCCTCTCTCCAGCTCTAACCAGTCCTAGGAAACCCTTGTCTTACCTTGTCTCCAAATGCAATTCCTCATTACATTGTTGAAATCCCTGAAAAAAGCCTGCTCACATTCCAAAGGTATGTCCAAGGAGCAATATAAAAGTAAGAACTGAGTAAACATCTGACAGGCAGGAACTGTCTGATCTAGATCAATATCAAATATCTCCCAAGCTCTAAACCAAACAATTTCTTCTTAATGTAAGAGTAAAAAATTCTAATCATATCGCTGAGACAATGTACCAATGATATACCCAAATACTTCATCCCTTGAGTATCCCAGATTTGTGGGCAAGAGATCTCAAGCTATTGAGATAGGTGATAATTTAGTAATAATACCTGTTTTTCCATGTTTGATTTATATCATGGTAGAGTTCCACATTGCTTCAGAATAATCAATGCTTATTCTGAGTTCTATTCAGGGTCTGATAAATGATTATCTGCATACAATGACATATTTACTTCCACAGGACCTTTTTTTAAAATCCAGGAAGTCCCACCTTTCTCAGCATTAGCATAAACAGCTCCAGTATAAACAATAACTGGGACAGAAGGCATCCCTGTCTTATCCCTCTATAATACAAAACAGTGGGAATAACACTGCATTTATTTTGACTTGGACATAAGTTCCCCATAGATGTTTTTACCAAAGAAATCCAACTTTCATTGAATTCCATTGTTTTAGCTCAGATGTAGATAGTCCCATCTCAGTCTATTACTCTATAATATCCTTATTAAATAACCTGGGTCCTTTTTATCTTCCACTTCCTGCATAAATATAAATTATTTTAGTATATTATTGCATGTTTGCATGTTTATCAGCCTTTCATAAAACCACACTGATCCTTGTGTATCAGGTGCAGCACAATGCTTGGCAAGCCCTCTGCTCATACAGATATCAGTATTTTATAGTTTCAATTCAGGACCAAAAATACTGTATAATCGGTAACTGTCATTGGGTCTTTAACTGGCTTCAAGATAGCAGAAGGTAATGCACCCTTGCAAGAGGATGCAACCATTTGTTTTATCAATATTTGATTCTGGACCCCAAGCACCCTCCCTATAATAACCTGATCTCCCAATTTTATGTAACTCAGCAAGGATGCCATCTCGGCTCAGTGATTTTCCATTTGGCAGTCTTTTTATTATCCCATGCAACTTGTTTTTAATTATTGGCTTCATTAGGTAATCTGCCAGTGCTGCCAATAACAATGGTAGATCCCTCTCGGCTAAAAGTTAAACAATTCATCACACTGAAGCTTGATAGATGCTTCTTCC
>NC_056739.1:340214877-340369877 GCF_019279795.1 Protopterus annectens
TTAAGACCATAGGGATGTAGTGTATTAACTTTCAAAATATATACAGCTTCTTTATATAATAAAATTTGTTTAATATTAACACTGACATGACAGGAATGATATATTTGTTCTAAAACAGTACCTTGTAACCCCTCATTTTTACTCTGGTGAAAATTTTTAAAATACATAGCCACAGAACTTTCTTCCTTATTATTAATAATATCCCTGGCATGCTCCAGAAGCCTAACCTTAAAAGCCCTTTTGGTCTCTCCAGTATAAAATTTATCACAAGGGCATTTAAGTGCATATATCACCCCTTCAGAATTACAACTAAAAACATTACATGTTTTGAGACAGACATTGTTAAGATAAGAAAAATGAGAAACTATAAAATTGCAGGCTTTGCATTTGCCACATCTAGAAGTTCCCTTCATAGATAGGCTATGCTGTATACTAACTACAGGCATAGTAAACTTACTTTTTACTAAAAAATCTTTAATATTTTTCCCTCTTCTATAGGAAAATTTAAGATGTGCATTCAACCATGAGGACACACTACTTAAAGAACTAAAATATTTCCAAAAATGGTTGATCACTTTAACCAATTCACCACTAAAACAGCCAAAAGTTGTAACAAAATACATTACATCTTTCTGTCTATTATTCATATCGTTATACTTTACTAAATCTCTAGTAAACAAATTTTAGTAACTTTTTTACACCTGTATCCAAAAAATCGTTTATAACTATTTGTTATTATTTCATCACTATAACCCCTTTGATGAAACATTTCCATTAATAAACTAAGTTCCTTTTTAAATACAGTCTCATTATTGCACAATCTAGAGATTCTTACCATTTCTCCATACGGTAGACCTTCTATTGTATGTGGAGGATGACAACTAGTGCCATGTACATATTGTATACCTCCTTCAAACTTCCTATTAACTGATGTCACTAGTTCTTTACCATTAACAATATTCAACACAATATCAAGAAAACAAATAGAAACACCTTTTTTAAACCCATCAAATTTCAGCGAAAAAGCTGCCCCCATGGCTGTACCTTGCTTTTGCCCCTATGTATGCTAACCTTGCTATGGGCCTTTTTGAGTCTGAATTTTTATACAGGAATTATTTTTTCCGTAAATATGTTATTAAATACTATAGGTTTGTGGATGATTTGATTTTTTTTGTTGGAAGATGGTGAAGCTTTGGTAGATCAATTCATTTTAGATCTATATAATAATAGATTTTCGTTGAAATTTGATGGGTCTAGCGTATGGAGAAATGGTAAGAATCTCTAGATTGTGCAATAATGAGACTGTATTTAAAAAGGAACTTAGTTTATTAATGGAAATGTTTCATCAAAGGGGTTATAGTGATGAAATAATAACAAATAGTTATAAACAATTTTTTGGATATAGGTGTAAAAAAGTTACTAAAAATTTGTTTACTAGAGATTTAGTAAAGTATAACGATATGAATAATAGACAGAAAGATGTAATGTATTTTGTTACAACTTTTGGCTGTTTTAGTGGTGAATTGGTTAAAGTGATCAACCATTTTTGGAAATATTTTAATTCTTTAAATAGTGTGTCCTCATGGTTGAATGCACATCTTAAATTTTCCTATAGAAGAGGGAAAAATATTAAAGATTTTTTAGTAAAAAGTAAGTTTACTATGCCTGTAGTTAGTATACAGCATAGCCTATCTATGAAGGGAACTTCTAGATGTGGCAAATGCAAAGCCTGCAATTTTATAGTTTCTCATTTTTCTTATCTTAACAATGTCTGTCTCAAAACATGTAATGTTTTTAGTTGTAATTCTGAAGGGGTGATATATGCACTTAAATGCCCTTGTGATAAATTTTATATTGGAGAGACCAAAAGGGCTTTTAAGGTTAGGCTTCTGGAGCATGCCAGTGATATTATTAATAATAAGGAAGAAAGTTCTGTGGCTATGCATTTTAAAAATTTTCACCAGAGTAAAAGTGAGGGGTTACAAGGTACTGTTTTAGAACAAATATACCATTCCTGTCATGTCAGTGTTAATATTAAACAAATTTTATTATATAAAGAAGCTGTATATATATTTTGAAATTTAATACACTACATCCCTATGGTCGTAATGAAGACTTTAATTGGAGAGTATCGATTTGATGTAATGAATTTAACTAATTTATATTAATTGATTTATTGTATAATTGTTTTCTGAATCAGTATAAATTGAGTTCTGTTATTTGTAAGGGGTGAATTGATGTTTACAGATAGATGGGCCAGATTTATTAGAAAGTTATGGTGGAGCTACAATAAAGAGTTAGAGGGGAAGATGGTAATCAGGGGAAGAAAAGGGTATTAGAAAGGTGTAGGATCTAAGAAATGAATGGTCAAGTAAATGGCTTCCTTTCTCAGTTGCTAAGGAGAAAGTTAATTTACAAAATGGGAATTGGCTACTGCATCATAGGGTACTTACAGCTAGTAACCAAAATATCCAAAAGACCATCCACAGGTACAAGGATCGGTATAAGGACACAAAAGGTGGACCATTGAATTATGAGGTAGGATTCACTTTAAGCAGGTAATGGGGCCAGGTAAAAAGCAGCTGGGGTGGTGGTGGTGGTGGGGGGGCAGATATGTGAGTGTTTTTGGTAAGCTGAAGAAACTGTGAAATAAGAGGGTGTTATATGATCAGAAGAATGGTTTTGGGAAGAAGTACTATCAATGAAGGCAGTGTTAAAAGGAATGAGCCCTGTTTTGCACCAATATAGGTGCATGGTATATTGCTGTATAGAACTTCTGTTAAGATACACTGTGGAGGGTGGTATCCATCCACAGAGTATGGTGATGGGGAAGAAAATTCTGATCAAATGCACACGCAGGGAGGCTTTATCAGCAGGGAAAGGTTCAAGACTGGTATGGGGAAAATTACTGAGGAGGAAAGTACCAGACTGCTATGAAATGTTGCATCCTTGGGGCACATAAGAAGAAGGGACAGGCTGGAGATGAAAGACTAGAAATCCAACTTCTGGCTGGGTTAGTAAGATGAATGATAGCTAAAGCTTGGAAGGGAGAGGGCCTAGAAGTTGATACTGAAAAAAGATTGATGATGTGGATGAAAAAATAAGGAAGGGACATGTGAAATGGTTAACAAGGAGATGTAAGTGGTGGCTCAGAGCTGGTTAGAACAATGAAGAAATGATTTAACAGGAGAGTGATGAAACACCTGTGATTGCAGTTATAGTATATTAGAAATGGCAGATTAAGTACAAGAGCAGGGAGCAACAAGGATAAGTTCCACTGTAGATATCCTGAGGTAGCCATGTGAATAGCAGGAGGTGAGGGACTCAAGTAACCCAAATCTTTCATTTTGTGTTTAATACAGTGTGAGGTATGTAAGGAAAGGGAACTTTGGGGAAAAACTGATACTGCTCAGTTATGGGGGTGGTTATGCATTACGTGAGACTGAGGAGAAATGCATAGATTACTGCATATATGTGATGTAAAGGATTCACTATACAATCTTGAAATACTGAAATGTCAAATTTCAGTATTTCGAGACCGAATAGTGGAAAACCCACATACACGAAAACCCAAAATCATGAATACCACAATCGCGGCCATTCACACACACACACACACACACACACACACACACACACAAACCAGCAAATAATCACACACACATACACCTACCTAACTAAACAAACATAACAACACACACAAACACATCTAACCTACCTAATAAGCAGGGGAGCAAGCCCCCTTGCACCCCCCACACCCCTCTACTTATATATTCTAACTCTGAGGTCGCACTAAACACACAAACACACAAAAAACACCACCGCACACACTCACACACACTAAAATCCCTACCCAATATAATCAAACACACAACACATACCTGAAACCCCAGATAAATCCACAAACCGCACCACACGTCACAAATGCAACACCACGATAGCGGTGGATTCGACATTTGCGGATTCGACACTTCCGCAGTCAGCATAGTGTAGTTTCAGGTAACTGCACTTTCCACTATTCGGTCTAAATGTACTGAAATTCGACATTTCAGTATGTCGAGATTGTTTAGTATATCCGATGTAAGTGGTATGGCATAATGCTGTATTTTATGGAAGAGAAAAAGTGGACTAGTATATGTGAAAATGTCCATGATATATGATATTGTTGAAAAGCTTTTCTTAAACATATAATAATAAAAGTGAGTAAAACACTTATGCATTACTAAATGTGTACAATGTGTAATATTATTAATAAAACTTTAGCTCCAAGAACCCCAGATGAACATATAATGCTGAAAATCTGAAAACGGTATTTACTGCTACTACTTCTTTAGCTGCAGAAAATGGGTTGTAATTACATTGTTTAATTACTTTCTCAGATTCTGTGGATCCATCTAATCTTTTTTTACTTTGAAAGAGTAATTGTATCATACCCCATTCTACTGATTTGATTTGTTTTTTTAGTGTCACCTGTGCTTTTCTTTTACCTTTGTTTCTATTCTGCTCTACTCTTGAGATTTGTCATTACCTTCTTTAAAGTTTATATCAGTAGCAAAGCACCAGAATTGATTTTTATACCATGTACTATAAAGCATTTGCATTGTTGCTTGGTATGTTAGAGGCAACTTATGCTGATATGATTTCAAGTACTCCAAACATTTATCTCTGCTCGTTACATATACAAAATTACATTTCTTTGTGAGCCTGGGTCATGGTTAAGGGGGTCAGGGGACCACCTCACCTACCAGATCAACAGATACTTAGTGAGTAGAATAAGAATGAAAGAAACAAACAAACAAATAAATAAATCTGCGACATTCTTTTGGCAAACTTCTAAGTAAAGCCTATAAAAAAATCAGCATAGTTGTAATAGAAATAATAACTATGGTTCTTTACATTAAGAGATCTATGTAGCTGTGTTATTTTTCCTGAATGTGGATAGGGATACATTTTTCTTTGCTTTCATATTTACCATTTATATCTTCTCAGAAGTCAAAATTCATAAATATTACAGGACATTTCATATTTCCAAGGGATAAAGTACTGCGACCAGATAGCCAACATTAGTTAATAACCCTAACACTAGATGAACCAGATTAGGAGGATTTGACACTGTCAGGAAGAAAGTAGAGGGGCTCACTGTTGTAATGAAACCCAGAGCCCAGCAGAGGCTGTGTGTTACAGTAGAAATAGGCCTCAGGAAGCCTAGGAGCTTGCATGTTTGGGATTTGAACTGTGACCACCCTGCATAGCTGCTATGGAGATGTGAGGACTAGGACATATTACTAATGATCACTCTATCTGCTTAAATAGCACACCCCTCCACACGGGGGTCTCAACCAGCAAGGATAAAGAAAAATGAATGGGCAAAAGTGTTTTTACCTCACAGGAACCTTTGGGAAAACGTGGCCTGAAAGAAGAAAGCATCGACGATCAGCAGTTATGGGTGAATAAAAATGATATAAAATACAGAATATTAGGATAATTATCTTCTATCTGTGCTCCAGCACATTCTTGAGCTATTACATTTGACCCAGTGATTTTATATGATTCCCCTGTGTATTTTAACAGTCTGTACTTAAGTTTCCTTTTCCATTTGCTTTAGCCAAAATGTTTCATAAGGATCTTCTGCCAAATACTGTATTCTGGACTGCTTGAAATTCAACAGTTGATTTATTAATTCACTACATTTCTTGGTAAAATTATTTATAGTCTTGTCTTACTGCTTCTGGTATGTCACTTTCATAGCTGACTCTTCAAACAACTTTCACCACAGAAGTACTAACAAATACTGATATATCTATTCAGTTAAGTGCATATTTTTTAACATAATTATGCATTCTGTAAAAAAGTAAGAAACTGAAATATTTGCTACCACTGGCTGTGTTTTCAGTTAAGTTACATACGTATCTATTCCTGTATATATTCTTGTGCCCTTATAAAGAATATATAGCAAATGTGTTTCTACTTCATTTCATTCTAATTTATTGGCCCAATGGTTAAAATGCATGATTACCATCTGGCAGACTTGGGTTTGAAGCCTGACTGTGAAACAACTGGGCAGCAGCAGTATTTGCTTGGCAATCTAATTCTGTAATATGCCCTGAAAGCCCTATGGGTCTTCCCTAAGAGTCATCATGACTCATTTTCGATTTGGGAGCAATTACTTGCTTGCGAGTCTATCTGCAATTCCTAAATGTCTCTCATGTTGCTGTTATTTTATCTTTTCCCCTTAAATAAATGAAAACCTAATGATTACTTTTAAGACTTTTCTGACAAGCAAAAAAGTGATTATACTGCAGATTTTCAGTCATGTTAGTTGTACCTCTTACAATAAGGAATAAACCAAATTTTTGGAGCAAAAGCTTCCAGCTTTCCACTAAATTAGCTTTTGAAAGGGGATTTCTGGTGTATACATCTGGACCAGTTCTAACTGCAAATGCATAAATGCTTGAAAACAAATATTTGTCTTCACATCCAGTACTATGTAAGGTTGTGCATTCATCAGGATACTCGGTGGATAACCCAGACAGAATAGACTGGTAACAAGACTTTTTGCCATGTTTATTGTGGTTGCTTGTCTCAAGAAGGATACCACATGGTTCTCACTTCTTTAGTCCTTTAGCTAGGTAAAACCAATTCTGATTTTATATATATATATATATATATATATATATATATATATATATATATATATGTATATATATCCCATATAATACAACTCAGATGTATTTATTAGAATTCTACTGATATGATAATAGTGTTGCAGCCAGACCCAGGGATAGTATGAAGGCATCCAGGCAAGATTGTTTAAACAAAGCGGAGTACTTGTCCAACTTAGGTAAGGAAAACACCCCACCAGAGATTTTTCTACATGCCGGCATTGTCTTAGAAAATATCAGAGAGCTGTACAGTGGGTAAAAATGACTCTCTTTTTTATGCCACCAGACTGTGATAACAAATGTGGTTATGTATTGTCCAATTTTAGTCTATTCTTACAGCCATATTAACTTGACCGGCAGGATGAGAAAGGGGAAGGGATCACAGATGACAGGGACAAACAGTAGCTAGAATGACTATATGGTAACGAGACAAAATAGGAAATAGTACAGGAGTCCCATTAAAAACACAGATATGATATGATGTTTATATATATATATATATATATATATATATATATATATATATATATATATATATATATATATATATATATATATATACATATCTGTATCAACCAGTCTGACTGCTACTTGACACCAAAGTTTACTCATAAGAAGACGAGAGTTTGCTCTGAAGTAATTCTTTCTTGAAAGGACTTTCCAATTGTGGGGAAGGAATCCATCTGGCAATGGAATATAAGGAGGCAATCTATGTAAAATCCCTTTTAGCATGACAAACTTTTCAATTATGAGAAAAAAAAACTAATTTAAACAGAAAAAAAGAACGTCATGTACTGCTTTGAAATCATAGATCTTCAAAAGTCCCCTGTTTAGTAGTACAGAAGGCAGAATTAAAAGAAAGTCAATTATCCATGGAAGTAACATTTTTAACCTAATAACACACACCTAGGCTACAAAATATGAATGCCATCTCAAAAGATCTTATCAAGTCTCAGAGGCGAATAGCAAAGATTTCTAAAGATAGGACACAGAGGCCTGTTTTTCTCATTTGTACTAACAAATACAAATGGCAACTGATGAAATATTCTTTGTATCACAAAGGGAAAATCCATCTAAAAATGCTTTACTTTCCAGAAAAACGAAACTGTAATTTTCTAGTGTTACTCAAAATTTGTGTTACCATACTTAGAACCAAAAATATCAATGCCACGTAACTTTAAAGCATACTGTTAGAGAATCAGCATGCTTGGATTCTAAGGTAAAGTTATGGCAAGCATGAAGATTAAAAAATACATGCAAATGTCTTTGAAAAAGTTGATAGTATTATATTTCCAGATTAATCCATGTTGTAAAACTTCATTTTTGTAGGATGCTAGTAGATGCCTTTAACATACATGGAACCGTGTCTATAAAACAAACTGAGCTTACTCCAGTTTTCCAAATACATTGTATGTCTTAATATTTGCAAGGGAAATCAGAAAAGTCTCATCTACAGTGCATAGTTTCCCACAATCCATGCCAATGCTTGCAGTGAAACAGCTAAATAAATTAATTACAAGGAGATATTAAACGCTCTTTCTCTATGAACTGTACAGCATATGTTAACAAGAACAAGATATAACTTGATGTGCCAGGACAACACACGCGCACACACACACACGCACGCACACACACACACACACACACACGCACGCATGCACATACACATTGAATGGGTAAAATACACAGATGTAATGCTGATACCTAAGACAGAGACTAGTTCTGTACAAAAAGCATTTTTCTCCGCCTAGTTCTGTATCACAGGAGAGAGCACTGAAAGGCTGAATGACAATAAAGTCAAAAGTGAAAGGTCAAAAGTCTCTAATGCTAGATGTAAAAAAAATAAAAAAAAGCTGGAACTTACAATTAGCATGTATCTTTATATTAACTTCACATCTAAAGCATTAAATATGTAGTACTGTATAACTGGTGTTTATGATCCTGTATAGTCTTTAGTTCAGTGTCATCTATATAGTCTCACTTGCATTGTAACATGGATCACTACATAAATAAGTGCTATTTTAAAGTAGACCTTTAGTCGAATGGTGCAACAATAAAGTACATAAGTCTTAAGAGCAGATTAAAATCCCAGTAAGAAAGACAGCTAAACAAAGAGTAAAACTTGTTTGCTATAATTTTCCTAGGGCTTCAGTGTCATTTTTGCTCTCCAAAATGATAATATCCCCCTAGCATCAGCCAATGTTTATAGTTCCAAAGTAGAGTTCTGGCCATCAGTCACTGTGTGGAGTTTACACATTCTCCACAGTCTGGTTTGGATTTTCTCTACGTATTCAAGTTTCCTCCACCTTTCCAACTTCCAAAACACACTTGTTGACTGAACACCGTATACTGCCCTGTATAGTGTATTTTACTTTGTTGTTGTGCCCCAGATCATGGTTCAAACAGGTCTGAGGCATACCAATTCAATTAAGTGTTTAAAAAATGAATAGATAAAGTAAAGAATGTATTCATTTCAAGGCTGTAATTTGACAAAGTAATAAGGCTTAAACAGTTCTGCAAGAAGTGGCAATACCTGTAGCTAATGATTTCAACAAATCATAAGAGGGGAGTACCAAAAAGATAATATACATTCTATATAGCTGTCTTCTTAAGCACACCTAGTCCCTTAAAACAATTGTTCATCATGAAATCTGGTCTGCTTATGATTTTTGTGCTGAATGCCATTTTTATGAAGTAGAACAGAGAAATCCATTGTTGGTGAGAAAGTGACTCAATTTAAATTTGTGACTTCTGCAGTTAGTAAATAAGATACAAGCTACAATTTATATTCAAGAGCTGTTTGGCTGCAAAGAGCTAATATCTAGCACGTTCTCTATACAAACTGTCACAGAGCTATTCAGTCATGTATTAGGGAGTGGACAGTGTCTGCATATTGACTGTATACAAAAAAAAAAAAAAAGGCTCAACAGTAACTGGATCTGCAGCACCAGGTTGCAATATGGCATAATCAGCACAAAGTAAGCATGCATGGCCAATATGATCGGCATGAGATCTAAGGCAATTTGGCACAGCCTAGTCAATGCGTGCTCATGCTTGCAGTGTAGAGATGTATAGCTGCAACTAGCATTCATCCCACAAACCAGTGCGTGAAGGCATAGCACAATGGGGATCCTGTTCATAACAGATGTGAGGAAACTGGGATAGATAGGAAAGGGGTGAACAGCAAGCAGTGGTAAATGCAGATGAAGAATTCTAAGGAGAGAAAGGCTGGCAGAAGGAAGTGCACATTTTTTTTTTAAACGAGACTTTTTTTTTAAGTTTTAAAAAAGAGTTACAGGTTGTAAATGTTATGAGGGATGGCTGGGGATAGGAAAGAAGAAGAGGGGTAAGTAGCAATGGTAGAATTGAGCCAAAGCTAGGTGAGCTAACGTACACAGAAACATTGGGGAATTGCGGAACACTATGAATAGGCACATACATACAGAGGGACAATAAGCACTGATAGGAAGGGTTAAACTAAGGAATGGGAAGAAAGTACATGGGAATTGTGAAATGGTAAGGTTCTGGTATGGCTGGCCGCCAGGCTGTCCTACAATGCAACAAGCCAGGCATCACTCACTTGGGTGGCATATGATATGAGCTGCTTTTCCTCGGACCTGGTGGACAGGATAAGTCAATTGCACATCTCAAACAGCCACACCAGCAGGTGCTCATTGTTTCCTGTATGGCTACCAGCTGCTGATGCACTTCGACAGTGACTAACCTCTAAAGTTCATACCAAGATACCTTCCTGCACCCATTCTGGAGTGGACAATTGACCTTTCCCCCGTATATGCAGTCACAGAGCTATCTCTCAAAAGATATACTCTCTCTAAAGGTTTTAGATCAAATGATCATTTGCCAATTGGAAAAGATTATATCAACAAATCAGTTAAGGAATGTTTTAGATAATTTTGTGGGCAACTTTGCCATTAATGAAAAATAATTTTAACAAGTACCTGTTTCAGAAGACTCATTGTCAAAAAGGAAAAGCTGTGTCCCTCTACTCAGTCTCATACAGACTCCAAAGAGGTGACCTCTGTCTGGCATATAAAGCAAACTCAGTCTCCACCTTGATGAGACTACTGTATATCCGCAAGTCAAGTTCCACTCGAGTAACCTACATGCGTGACCTTAACCTGGTCTGTGAAATTAATAGTAGTTGTTGGTGGGACAGATTTGTGTCCCAGAGACTCCCTCTTCTGTAGAACAGACTCATCTTCTCAGCAAGCCGAGTACCTCATTAAACCTTTTTAAGTGCAACCTGGATAACTGGATGGGGAAAAGAAAATACACCCCTGGGATTCCAACTGTGCCCCTGTTGGACAGGGCCATCAGGTGCTGATTTGTCTAAAGATGGGCTAAATTCCTGGCTAGGCTTGTAATGGCATCAGGGCCGATAGCCTAGTAATGTCCTATGATTCTGTGATCCTATATGCCTTACTGCTGTAATCAGAGATAGAATTACTCTGTCACACATGCCTGGCCTTAAACTCATACAAGCACAGTAAATAAATAAAAAATATTCTATTTCTTAGTGAATATCATTATCCGTGCTGGTACTAATGACCTTTGAAAATACCTTGTATGTAGAAAATGGCAATCCAAACAGTAGAGTACTTATTACCTAAGGTTTGGACAGCTTTAGTGAAATTCTCTACTCATGTAAAATCACAGATTACTGTTTTATAAAAGGTAGACATTGTAGTAACTGGTTGAGAGAACAGTGCAAAAATCACTGTAAATGATTATAGAACTTTTTTTTTTACAAAAGGTGGGTTATATTTAGGTTACCATGGTTTACAGGCTTCAAGTAGTAAAATAAAAAATAAACAAAGGCCATTTTTAGGGATCCCTCTACCGAGGAAATTTGGACAACAACTGTTTGCTGTATCCAGCACTGTTTGTAAGCTTCTGAGCCCCCCCCCCCAAGCCTTTCTGTGTTGGAGGGAAGCCTTCTAGCTTGTCAGTGGGAGTGGTAAGCACTAGGTAGCCTTTCTTCCACAGGAAGAGTGGCTTCTGGCCCAGAAATTGTAGTTTACTGGCCGATTGGGCAGTTTTTCCATCTCTTCAACTTTCTGGTTTAAAAGCCTGCATTTGCACTTGTTTCCTACCTTTCCTGTAGCTAGTCTAGTCCAGATACAGATTTGCTGTATCCAGGACTGTTGTAAGCTTCTGAGCGGTGCCAAAGTCTGCTCTTCAATTTTTCCCTTAGATCTGCTAGTTCTCTTCTCTCCTACACTTTTACAGCTTATCAGTCTAGCACTTTACCAGACTTCTTGTAGCAATTATTGTAGCACACAAAAGTGCTACCAGCACTAAACAATCTACAAGGAAACTGCTCCAGTACTTATTATTAATGCCCACCCCTTCAGGCATGTCTAAAGGTCAGTTCCCTGTGCTTTCTCCTATTACCTGGTGAACTTGGGCATCCTGAGGCAATGTAGCATCTGCCTCATGTACACTGACAACCCTCTCCTCTTACCTCCCAACACTCAGACTTGCAGGAGATGCACTTGTATATCCAGATAGGAAGCCACGCACTCTCCAGCCAAAACTGGAGTAGCTGATCAAGAGGAGAAGGTCAGCACTTGCACCACACCACATGGAATACATAGCCCTCCAGAATACACACCAGCACTGCCTTCACATAAAAACACAAACCATACACCCACCTTAGCTGAGGCTTGCAATAACAATCTACCCATTAGCATAGACCTCCAAGGCAGAAACACACTAGACCACCACAACACAGCACTAATCATGGGAGACATAACTCTCTTAAACAGTGTGCCACTCAACCAAAGGCCCTAAGGCAAAACAGCATGCCCAACACACTAGTCATAGGTGACTCGATAGTGAGGCACATTGATGTCCCGCTCACTAGGTTGAATAAGGAGAAAGTAATGGTCAGCTGCCTGTCAGGTGCCAGGATCCACCACATAACGCATGCACTCAGGTCCCTCAACATCAGGTACAAATATGACTCTGTCATTGTATGCGTGGGTGTGAATGATCTGAGATGTACCTCCCTGGACTACATGAAAAGAGACATGGAGGAGCTCTCAGGTTATGTAGCCCAGGCGGGTATAACCCTAGCCCTGAGCAGCATCCTACCATCACCCAGAATGATACCACAGTATAAGCAGAAAATAATTGAATTCAACAATTGGCTGTTTCTGGTATCATTCTAAGGGGATCCAGTATTTGTCTGCCTGGGATGACATGATTGACAGACCTCAATGCTTTGCCAGAGATGGCCTACATCTGTCACTCCTGGGATTCTGGATACTGGCCAAGGCTCTTGCCACCCCTAAGTGCCTTTTTAGGTAGTGTTCCAAAGACCCAATTACCACCATAACAGCTACAAACAAATGCAATCTGAGGGTCATGCTGCTCAATGCTAGAAGTCTAAATCTCAAAATGCACTCACTTGAAGCACTCCTTAAAATGGAGAACATTGACAATTGTGCTGTACCAGAGACCTGGTTCTAGGCAGCAGAAAGCACCCCTGCACTACCAGGCTATAACTCAAAACACACTTTTCAGTCTGAGAGCTTGGACCGAAGCTCCAAAGGCGGTGGTCTTTCCATATACATAAAGGATACACACACCTCCAGACAGGTAGCCCAACGTAATGCATCAGAGATACTTCAGGTGCAGCTAACATTGGGTAAGACAGAGATTCAGGTCATAGCCTACTATAGGTCCCCAACCATGTCCCAAGATTCACACTCTACATTCCTAAGCACCCTGGAGAATATTAGGGTCCAACCTAACAAACTCATACTGGGCAACTTCAACTACCCCTCCATTAAATGGGAAAACTACTCATGTACCAATACACTTGCCCAACGTTTCCTGGAATTCATTAATTCCAATGCATTGAACCAGCTCATTCTTATCCCACACTAGAGGCATCAACATCCTTGACCTGGTCATTACTAACATGGGCAACCATTGCTCTACACAAATAGTCAACTTCTCCCTGGTTAGATCCGACCACAAACGAATCACCTTGGAAATCCACATCCCTCCCACCCACTCTCCACCCCCCACAAAGGTAACCTCTATGAAAAACATCTCCAAAGCTAACTTTGGGCTCCTAAAAACAGAGGTGGCTAACTTCATGGCATCCATGCAAGTGGAGAAATGTGGCATGACTGTCGAATCATACACCAATGAACTGTACGAACATGTACACAAATGCATTGAACTCGACATACCCAATAGAACCAAGATGCTCTCCTCCAAAAAAAGCAAGCCAATCTGGTGGTCGCCTGCCATAAACAAACACTACAACAGAAGGAGGAAACTGATGTGGAATAAGGTGAAGTCCCAAGACTGGAAAACTCCCTTATCAGCCTCAACAAAAAGTTGAGATTCCTCATCAAATCCTCTAAAGCTACGTAGGAAAACAGAATTGCAGCAGATAGTAAAGACAACCGCAAGACCTTCTATAGTTATGCAAAGAATCTCTGCAGCAATACCCAGATTTGCTCTCAGCTACTGCACAATGGTACCTCCTAAACCGAGCCAACAGATATTGCCAATATACTGGCCGACAGATTCAGTGCCAACCTTACCCCTCCCCCCAAAGGACCAATCACAATACAAGTAGATTGCCAGGCACCCAGTATTACTGCTGCACAGGTTAAAATAGCACTGTCCAAGGCCAAGAGTACAGCTTCTATGGGACCTGACAATATCTCTGGCTGTGTTCTACATGAACTACAAAGTGAACTGGCACCTCACCTGTGTGCCCTGTTCAATCACAGCCTCACCTCATGCTTTGTCCCTACCGAATGGTGCACTGCTGCAGTCATCCCTCTCCACAAAGGAGGAGCAACTACAGACCCTGGGAACTGTCACCCCATTAGCCTGATGAGTCTGATATGCAAGGCTATGGAACACATAATTATGGACCTAATAAACAAGGCTATAGGGAATCTCCAAACCCTGAATCCCCCACAATTTGGTTTTGTGAAGGGTAGATCATGTCTGCTCAACCTGGTCGACTTCTTTGAGTCAGTGACCAGAGCTGTGGATGAAGGCAAGGTGGTTCATACAGCCTACCTTGATCTGGCCAAGGCCTTTGATACCATTCCTCACTCAGGAACCATAGAAAAACTCACTAAGCAAGGCATCAACCCCTATATCACTAGGTGGGTTGCAAACTGGCTTACAGATAGAACCCACAGTGTGAAAATAGCTGATTCCAAATTTGACTGCCTACCAGTCACAAGTGGAGTCCCACAGGGTTCGGTCATGGGTCCTCTCCTGTTTGGTATCTACTTCTCTGAAGTCCAGGCCAACACGAAGGGACTCTGGCTGACAAAATTCACAGGCGATTGCAAGTTGGGAGCTATTATTAACTCCCCAAGTGATGTTTTCATCCTAGAGAAAGGCCTCACTGAGACCAACGACTGGTGTCAGAACCATGGCTTTGAGCTCAATGCCAAAAATGTGTCATCATCCCCTTTGGGAAAAATCCGGTTCCCATGAATTACCACATCAATTGTAGACCACTGAACACAGAAGGCGTTATAAGAGATCTGGGAACACAGGTTGACAGCAACCTCTCTTTTGACCACCACATTGTTACTGTGGTCAGAAAGTCCTTCTATGTGGCACATCTCAATACTAATGGTTTTGCATCCAGGAAGAAAGAGGTAATTGTCCCTCTCTACTCTTCCCTCATTAGGCCAATCATTGAGTACAATGCCCCATTTGGCATGTACCTCACTAGACACCTACAACAACTGGATAGGCCCCAAAAGTACCTCACAAAGAGGATCCTAGGCCTTAAACACTTTTCCTATATGGACAGACTCAAAAAAACTCCAACTATTGTCTGTCTCATATCACCTAGTTAGAGGCAATCTCTCCTTGACTTACAAAGCCATGTCTGACCAAGCTCTGTTAGAAATGCTACAGCTAAACAAATCCCAGTCCCTCCTCACCAAACGCTCCAGAGACCTCAACCTCATTACCACAATCAATAGAGTATGCAGGAGGAACAGGTTAATAACCCAGAGACTGCCTATGCTATGGAATAGACTTCCCATACATGTCAAACAGAGCACCTCACTGATCCTATTCAAGAGAAATCTTGATGAGTGGATGGGAAATAAAAATTCACCCTGGGGATCACTCCAGTGGCTCTACTTGACAGAGGCTCTGGAAACTATGCTCAGGTGGCACGATGCCAGGGTAATCCTATGGGCTAGGCTTGTAAAGGCTCTAGGGTCATTAACCTAGTACATACCTATAAACATATGAACTTGACCTAAGAACATTATAAAGGTTTAATTTTGCAATGACATGGTCTGACCAGGAAACATGATGAGTGGAGTGATTTTTATAGGCATATATAACAGTACAATTATAATTATTATCGAGGCATATCCGCAAGTCAAATTCCACTCAACTAATCCGCATGCCTGCCCACAACCTGGCCTGTGACATCAATAGGACTTGTTGGCGGGACAGATTTGTGTCCCAGAGACTCCCCCTTCTGTGGAATAGACTCCCTCTCCACGTCAAGTAGAATACCTCATTAATCCTTTTTAACTGGATGGGGAACAGAAAATACATCCCTGCAATTCTACCCGTGTCCCTACTGGACAGGGGCATCAGGTGCTGACTTGTCAGAACATGTGCTAAATTCCTGGCTAGGCTTGTTAGGGCCTCAGGGCAAATAGCCTATAACTTTCTATAATCCTATGATCCTATATGCCTTACTGCTGTTATCAGAGATAGAATTAGTCTGTCAAGCATGCTTGCCTTAAACTCATACAAGCACGGCAAATAAATAAAAAATATTCTATTTCTTAGTGAATATCATTATCCATGCTGGTACTAATGACCTTTGAAAATACCTTGTATGTAGAAAGCAACAGTCCAAACAATACAGCACTTATTACCCAAGGTTTAGACAGCTTTAGTGAAATTCCCTATTCATATAAAATCACAGATTACTATTTTATAAAAGGTAGACATTGCAGTAACTGGTTGAGAGAACTGTGCAAAAATCACTGTAAATAATTATAGAACTTTTTGTAGAAAAGGTGGGTTATATTTAGGTTACCATGGTTGACAGGCTTCATGTAGTAAAATAAAAGAAATAAACAAAGGCCATTGTTAGGGATGTCTCTACCAAAAACACTGAAGAAATTTAGACAACTTGACCTAAGAACATTATAAAGGTTTATTTTTGCAAGCACATAGTCTGACCAGGAAACATGAGCTGAATGATTTTATAGGCATACATAACTGTAAAACTGTAGTTATTATTGAGGCTGCATGCAATACTGCTCATGTGTGAAGCTGAAGGTATTAATACATGTGATTATACTCACGATAATAACTTGTATCACTTAATACATATAAAGCAGGCCTAAAGAATAATGCATTTATAATCAATGAAATTATGATATTAGCAACAGAAGATATCTTACGTTTTAAAATGTATCACTGTATAGCTGGATACAGTTGTCTAAAAATGAACAGCAATTAGCATGTTGAATTCTTGTCAAAAATGGATACATCAGTACCTTATGAATCCTCAGTGTTATTGGGAGATTTTTGCTATCCAAAAATAGACCAGATAAAATTACTTGCCTGTCATAATGAGCAAGAATTCTAGGATATAATAAATCTGACAGGGATGAATCAACTGGTAGATGCATATATTAAGACATAGTAATGATCTACTGCATCTTAATCTAACTAACATTCCAAAATGTTATTCCAAAAATGTCAGTTACTGTGCCTCTGGGAATATTTGACCACAGTGTTAGCATGTTCAATATAGCAATACAGTTACAGTATAAACAATCATGAAGGCCTACCGATATAATAAAATAAATAAGAACAAGCTTACTGTACAGCTGTGTAACTCGTAGAATTCTGTACATTGCCATGATCTATAAAGCTGTGTTTGGGTGCAGTCAAAGAATGTTTGGACATCAATGTAGGATGAACTGGCAGTAATTAAATTTGGTGACAGTTTGACTCAAAAAATGTTTTATTATTGGATAACAAATTAAAAATGTTATACTTCATGAAAAGGTACATTTCTTTGATTTCTAAAGCAATACCCTATAAGTAAGAATAAAAATGATTAAATTGTTAAACAAACAACATATTGCTAATGTTTCTAAGGAAACACCTGCAATTATGCTCAAGCACCCAGTGAAATAATAAAAATGCTTATTATAAATATATGAATTTCCAGATGGCCCAGAAAATATCCACTGGTCATTTGGAATGATACGGAATCTGGATATATGAAGCTAAAGTTATGGTAAATGTTATGTATGACTGCTCTGCCATTATAGTTAACAGAACTTGTCCCGCCTGTCTCCTGCATCACCACAGTAATGTTTACTAACCCTAATCCTGTCCCCATCCCAACCCTGACCCCACACTATACCTTAAAGAAAACCTTCCCATAACACTGTCACTGCATATTCACAAAAATGCACCAAAAACACACTACAGACCTAACATCTTACCCCTTACATAACCCCAACCCTTATCCTAAAACACACATACTCACATGCAAACGCACAACACCTATACTCTTAGCTAACCCTTACCCTAACCCTAACACCCAAAGTAAACATGTACACACACTCCCTCCCAACACCCATTTACTACTTTCAAAGAAATGGCACTTTAAGATATCTAACGTTCAACTATCTGAACATTTGACAATCTTGACCACCCCTAACATTTGTTGAAGAAAGCAACATTCAACAAAACACATGGTAACCAAGAAGACATAGAGGAAGGGCCCCAGATAATTCACCAGGGTGTATTTAGTTTATCTATGGGAATTACTTTTCTATAGGTATTTTATCTTTGTTCATTAGAGATAAAGGTGCTAAACCAGAGATGAATTTCCTTTTCCCCATCTTATTGTCCAAGTTTGTCTTGAATTGGTTAGAAGAAACTCTGCTTAACATGGATGGAGAGCTTACACCAGACAAGGGGTTGTCTCTGGGATACATACCTGTCTTCCCAGAAGTTCCTATTTAAAATCACAGGAAAGGTTTCAGTCTTGAGAATGAGTAATTCTGGTGCTTTTTTTGTTTTGCAGATATGTAGGAAGTCCATCTGGCTGGAGATTGACAAGGTTTGTATACTAGGCATAGATTTCACCTCAACAGCCTGTAGGAGAAGGTTTACTGTGATCGCGTTTGACATGGGCTGCATAAGAGATTTTATTTTTGCCCTGTATTCTTTTAGTGAGGAAACTTTATGGACATTCCAAATAATGGATGTGCCTGGTTAGATACAAACCAAGGGATGCACATTACTCAATGATATGTCTGATGAATGCTGAAGACAGTGTTACAATGATCTCCTTGGACCTAAATGCCACACCTTTGTTTATAAGTTGCACAAGATAGAATCCTTACCTCACTACTGCAGACATGCGATGGTCAAAGGCTAGATTACTATCTATGTGTGTCCGCAAGTCCTTGACTACTGGGTTGACTCTTAGGGGTGTGCTATCAATAAGATAGTTACTAGGGATGGAGAACTTCCCAAAAAATATAGTTATGCATTTCCTGGCATTTAGTTTTAGCCGCGGCTCTGACACAAGTCATTTGTCTGTGTCCAGCTTTCCTGGACTACATTAGTGTCAGTGAGAGATTCTATGACTGCTCCTAATTTGCAATTGTCTGCATATATAGTCAACCAGAGGCCCTTTACATTGGCCTTAACTTCAGAGACGTAAACGCCAAAAAGCAGTGGTCCCAGGACCAATCCCTGAGGGAGTCTGCATTGGCCACTTTGTAGAGGTGGACTCCCCAGCTCTAAGTTCCTGGGTCCTGTCTGTGAGCTAACTGGCCATCCACTGGGTGACATAAAGGTTTATACCTAACCTCCTTGAATTTATCAATAATGGCCAAGGGGGTATTGTGTCAAGTGCCTTAGCCACGTCAAGGCAATGTGAACCATTTTGCTCTCATCCATTGCTTTCATGGCCTTCTCAAAGAAGTCCACCAGGCTGAGTAGGCATAACCCATCCTTGATGGAACCAAATTGGGTTGGGCCCAATGTTTGAAGGTTTCCCATGTTATTACTGACCATTTCCATGACAAGTTTTTCCATGGCTTTGCATATTGGCCTGTAGTTTCCAGGGTCTGTATATGGCCCACCTTTGTGCAGATGGATGACTGTTGCTGTTCTCTATTCATAAGGCATGAAGCCTGTTTAAAGGCTACAGTTAAACAGCAAATCCAGAAGCCCTGATTGGCTATGTTTCATGCTATTTAGAAGGCATCCTAGGATATTGTTTGGGCCATTTGTTGCAGTGTTCTTGGCCTTAGAGACAGAGCATTGAGGACCTGTTCCATGTGGCAGTAGAGAGAGTTACATTTGATGGTATTTCCTGAGAGGAGATTGAGGAGGATAGAAGGGTGAAGTTAGAGCTGAATTTGTCTGTTAGTAGGTTTGCTATATCATTTGGCTCATTATATCTGGCTCAATTATCCTTGAGTTCTGCACAAAACTAAATATAGCATTTGAGATTGCAGATATAGTGGAAGAATGCCTTATGGCAGTCCTTGGCCTGGGAGACTAAATTTAACTCTTACGTGGCTTTGATAGACTCTATTTATCCTCTGAGTTGTTTGATTAGTTTGATGAGAGTGTTTTTATCCTGCTTTGTGGCCCACCTCCTAAGTTTTACCATGAGTTTCTTCCTTGTGTTATACAGCTTGTTGGTGGTGTGATTCCACCTTGGTGGCTTGTTTCCTGAGTTAGTTCTGTACTTATTCCTGGTGTGTACAGCTACTTCTATGCAGCTATTAACATGCTTGTATAGCATTTCTCTGAAGTGCTCCATGTAGCAAGCAGTGTTCTCAGAGTTTATGAGGGCTTGAAATTTTCCAGGTTATCACTTAATAGCACGTGTTAACCTTAGAGAAGTTCTTGAACATTAAAGGGTTAACTGGGATTCTGGGTTTCATTTTTACTTCAATATAGACAATATTTAGTCTAATCTTACCAGAGAAGACATTACACCGGGGAGGTGGGGGAGCATGTGTGCACAATTCTCCCATATTAGCAAGGCCCAGATCCAGTATGTTTGTGCCTTTGGTCAGCATATGACAGTCTGTCCAGGGAGTTTCTGTTTACAAAGTCCAGGAATCTCTGTGCCTGCACATACAGTGTCATATATGATTCCCACTTAATAATGGAGTAATTAAAGTCACCCATGAATATGATGTTATATTGGATGGTGTGTGATTCCAATAAGCTTAAATACATGTTATTTGTTTCCTGGTTATAGAAGGGGACCTATATCTTGCAAGGAAGTGATATGACATCTTGCCTATTTTTTTTGAACATGGGGAAGCTCAAGTACATTGTCCTATTTGAGGTATATGTATTTTCAAGTAAATCAAGACACCTCTACCTTTAGTCCCTGTCTTTGTAGTAGTTAGTATAATTATGCGGAAGGCATTATGGCCTTGCATTATCATGTTTTAGTGGCTGTAGAGACATCAGCATTCTCTAGGGGAGAAGAGCTTGCAGGGATTGGAGTTTTTTGTTTATACTCCTAGCATTGAGCATGATCACCTTTAGCTATGTCAGAAGTACTTTCAGTATAGCAATGCCTTGAAGAGGCACCATGGGGGGAGGAGAATATTTTAGTTATTATTCAAAAGCCTAGAGGGAGAGGTGCAGACCATCCCTAGCAAAGCAGCAGGGTCTATTGACCTTCTTCTTCCATGCTGACAAATATTGCATCCCCTTAGAATGACACCAGAAACTAATCCATTTATTAAAGTCAGTCATCTTCTGTTCATATCCAGGCATCGCCCTTGAAGAAGGAAAAATGCTGCTCAATACTAGGCTTATATCAGCCAGGGACACATATTCTGAGACATCCATGATAGTCTACAGAGGTACATCTCAAGTCATTTACACCCACATGACCATGACTGAGTCATACTGGTACTTGTAAACCAATGACGTGAGTTTGTGCATAATATGGTGAATCCAACTTCTGATAAGCAACTGACTGTGACTTTCTCATTACTCAGCCTGGTGAGAGAGGCATCATTCTGTCTCATGATAGAGTCTACAATGACAAGAACTTTGGACTGTGTGGTGGCTTGCCTTATGGGCTTAGAAGTGGCAGTTCTATGAGATATGTCTGCATGTGTTGATGTGGGTGTTGATTAGAAAGAGTGCATTTGAGGCTGCTGTTGGTATTTGTTATATATACTTCGGCAAGGAGGTCTTTGGAGTTTAGGAAGGTTACAGTTAAGTATCTCAGCATATGTGGGCCTATGTGTCTGCTTTGAATTGAGTGTGAGGGGTGCAACGTGTGTACTGCTGAAAACCCAGTTAATATCAGTAGTGCTTTTATGTGACAGATTTGCCTCCAGTGACATTGTGTACATACATTGTTCACATACCTTATCATTTTGTTTGAGAACTAGCTGGTTGTTAGTAAACATGAGGCAATTCTACATTTCCTCAGGATACCCATGCCCACCAAACTGGTATCAGTTATAGTGGGAAAGTTCATATCCATGGAAAAAGGTGCTTTTTTATTGATTAGACAGTTGTGGTGACAAAATAAAGTAATGTCAGGAGTATTTGGTATGCAACTCTGGGGGCAGTGCTTGTCACTACAAACTTATTGCCCTGTGTGCAATTATGTATTGGTAAAATTTCAAGGGTACTTGTAAAGGAAAAATGTCAACTCAGGATGCCTGCATCTATACAGGGCACTGCCATACATATGAGGGGAAACTATTAAAGTAGAACCTGATGATTTATGGATGACTTATTTAGGGAGAGATTCTGAAATTAGGTTAGACAGCAGCTAATCAAGCAGTACTTACTGAAAAGAAAGACTTGTTTTTGTCAAGAATGATAAAAAGAGGGGATTTGCCTGATTGTATACTGCCTGGTTTCTATTACTGTTGTTCTCACCAGTGCTTCATGCAGCTGAGATAAAATACCCCTTTTGCTTCTGGTGAGAGAAGAGGCAAACAGTAGCACCAATCCCAAGATGAAAAGTATACCTCAGGTATGTTGTTGATCAACAGTCTTGTCCCAGATAATGCAAAGGTCTGTAACCTTGTTTTCACATTTTCCCGGTAGATGCCTTGAATAGCAACCAGACTAATCAGGAAGGTCCCACATAGACACACTCTGCTCAGAGAGAGTCAGAAATCAATGACCTCTGCACCTTCTCACATCAGGAGCAAAAATAAATGTAAAAATTCCAAGCTGGGACCTATAAATCAGTTATCAGGCTTTCTAGTGATCATCAGTCTCCAGAAAATAATGTCCCTTTGTTCCTTGTCACCAAAAGCAGAACAGAAACACTAATCCCAAGATCACTACTGACAGACAGAATGTGGGATCTCCAATAATCAATGGTAGTGAACTAGATGTTGCAGATTTTATAGCTAAGGTGGAAAAATGGGTTAATATCCTAAGAGCTGCAGTGTGCACAAAGCAGTTGGGTATGGAAGAGGGGGGTAACACAAGCTTTAACAATCTAAGGGAAAGCCACAATTTTTTAAAAGAGCAAGACAGATTAAAATGGAGTTGTCATGTAGTTCTCTGGCTCCATGGAATACAGTGGGATGGCCAATCATTTTAAAAAGCTGAAGGGAAGTGATTTCACAAAATAAATGTATGCTTAGTGACAATAGCCAACGAAACAGGAAAGGGAAGGAAATATGTGGTCAAATTGGCATATGGGGTGGGCAACTAGAGAGACAGTTGAGTCATTAACCCCAAGTACCTTCTCATGGCACCACTGTGCTTAACACCGAATGCACCAGGAGAAGATATGAATTGCAAGCTGTTACCCCCGAGTGCCTTCCACAAGCGCAAGAAACTGTAGTGTATAGTTGTAGTTCAGCTTAATTAAAACACGCTGAAGTCATAACTATACTTGTAATTTGCTTTATGTAGTTATGATTCAGAATGTTTTTACATTATGGTCACATTAAAGTTGTCGTAGAAAATCTGCTTAAGAAGTTGTTGATCAAGCAAGTTGTGGCAGCCAATCGGATTCTTGCAATCCAAGCCACCACTTGCGTAACACCTCCACCCCAACCTAATTTTCCCCCGGAAGATGGTCTCAGCAGAGATGTGCTGCTTCTGCGTGCTCTTCTGTCATTTGTATGGGTACCAACCACCTAGGAACCCCGGCTTCACCTAAGAGCCATAGTGAGTAGTATCAGGGAAGAGCTCTCTAGCAGTATTAGTAGCATCTGCTTAGGGTCAAGGGGCTTATTAGAAAGTGTCAGCAGAGATCACAACACAATGAGAAGATTCTGTTTTAGAATGTAGGATTGCATTCTAGACCGTTTGTCTCTGTTTGCGGGAGAAAGCAGCTGCACTTTTTTTTCTTTTGTGTAAACACAACAGCCCTCATGGATTTCCTTATGTAGCACAATGCATGTTGCAGGAAATGTCTGACTGGTAGGCTTTCGCTTGTATTAATTTTCACTAAAAGGTGCATAAAGTGTGTGGACTGGTTTATTTGCCCTTTTGTTTTGTTCTGAGATTTTTCCGAAACACCCGACTGCCTGTCATTCTATAATAGCTTCAGCCTCATGATTATGAGAGAACAAACCAAGTGCTATGTTTACCAGCTTTTATCACTGCGTTTTTTTTTTAATAAGCGTTATTATAAGGTGACCATACTTCTTTACATTAACGGAGGAATGATTCTAGTTTTGTAGAGCCTGTCTCCAACTTAAATTTGTTTAACTTGTTTCTTCCTGGTGAAAGTGAAAAGTTGTTACATAGCTAGTTATTAAAATCTGAAAAGCCTTAGCCTTTTCACAAATTGATATTACTTCCGTAAGTGTTTCAGAGCTGTAATATCGGCAATATACTGCCGATATTAAGGATTTAGGGTTGCCACCTTTTCAAATGGCCAAAGTGGGACATTTTTGGGACAAACATCAGATTTTACAGGCCAACACATACCCATGGTCAGTACAAAGGATAGAACTTAACTTTTTTGCCTAAATAATAGCTTATTCTTGTAGCATTTTAGTTTCTTATTCTGTTTCTTATAACATTTATGTATTTTAGATACAGAATAACTGTTTTATGCAACTATTACATAAAATATAGAACATAATTATGTCCTACAATCTCAGGACATTTGACATTTTTAATATTTTTTGTCAGGACACAACTGCCCAGAGGGACTGTCCTTCCCAAAGTGGGACAGGTGGTAACCCTATAAGGATTGCGGTTACGGTTTTCGTTCATGCAGTCATGGCTGTGCGCCTGTAAAGAATTGAATGTTGTAACACTGGATTGGAATAATTAGAAAATAAAAGAGCAAGGCCAGGTCTAGTTTATTTACTTTTCAACTTTGCACATGATTTTTTTTCGCCTCAATCTTACTTTTAGAGGGCATCAAGTCATCATTTTAACGACCTACTGCACTTTCCCACTGAACACTAACTACACCTGACTCTGATTTTGGTATCACCATTTGTGTGAAGTTGAGATGCAATAGTTTTGTATTTTCTCTTTCTTTGTCCTTGCAGCTTCAGGCAGTGTAACGATTTTCCTTTGCAGTACGTGTTGGTACAGTTGGATATCTTAATATATGCTTTGCGCCTCTTCTATAAAAGGAGTTAACTTGCCAAAATGGTTATTCTGGGATACTTCTAATAATGGATGATTACTTGAACTGCACCTTCTTTAGATTTTAGATGTTAAAAATATTAAAATGCTTTAAACTGATGTTTTCCTGTGGCATTGTATTGTTATTTATTTTGTAAAACTGCTGAGATGAATCATTGCAAAGGTTTCCCATGATTTAGCATTGGGTATATTTAATTATAAAGTTCTGGGCATACTTTTGACTGAAGTTATGTCTTACTAAGACTATTGCTAAGTAATCCCTAGGAAATATGCACTCTATTTGTGTACTGTGTGCATGCGTTTAGCATCCAATGTGATGTGCCTTTAAGGCAGATTGACTATTTGGAAAATAAATCTGGCTGCATTTTCCTTGTTAAATAGTTTATTCTATTAAAGCATTCACTGGGATTCCATTGTCTTACTCAACTTTAGTAACTGGTTATTAGAGAGAATGTGTTCTCATTTTGGAACGGTTTCAGACCAGTACACCTTGGGACTGTTGTTTGAAGATTTGGTGATTAGAATGTTGCATTCCAATATCTGCACCCCTGCTCCTGTGAACCTTTAATATTATTGGATTTAATGCCCTGGATACTTGTTATGTGACGCAAGTTCATTATTTTTTTTGGGGAGGTTATGATTTCATAATGATCAGTTATAAGACTCCTTCAGGTCAATGTGAGACAGTACTGAGAGGTAGAATAACTAAGAAAAGGTAAAGCTTTTTGGGAGAAGGAAAGAATATGCTGGATAAGGTATGAAAAGGTGGCAAATAAAAGATAGGAAAATAATGTTAAGTTAGGTAAATATATCTGTATACTAGTGAGACATTTCACAAATGGATGTGGAAGTATAAATGGATGACAAGGATAGGTCTTATTTTTTCCCAATAATCTTGAAAGTATGTGTAGCTGTGAGAGTGACTAGAAGTTGAAAATTACTGTGCTTGAGCATAGTATATTGGTTTTAACTTCACAAGTACAGAACCAAGTGTTATGTGAAACATTCCCCTTTGAAAGGGTCTGCAACATGTTCAGTGTTAAGAATGTTTTTTTAAACCATGATAAATAATGTGAAATCAATCACAGCATCAATCACATTATTTCATTAAAAAAATAGTTATCTAACAGTGTAGTACCTCACAGGCGGTACTGCGCAGGTTAGGGTGTGTCCATATTGATTGGCAGGTCATCGCACATCTGAGTGACAGTGATTGTTCCACCTTTCCCATTATACTGCTTCAACACATGTAAACATGTTGTTCCACTTTTCCCATTATGTCTGAATAACCGCAAATTTTATGTGTTTTTAACGTTATTTAAAACACCTGAATAATGGGTAATTTTACAGTGTCACAACTACCTTGTTCATGTGCCTTCTTGAACATATAAGACAGTACCAGGATGCGCACCAGGAAGAACTGGGTGTCCGTAATCATGCCAAATAACCTTTTGCATGAACTGTATTTGATTTGCGTTCAGTGGACTTGGTTCTGTGAGTTATTGTTGGTCTGGTGTTTGTATTTGCTTTTTTTTACCATTCTCATGCCTTTTGCAATATATGTGTGTATTTGTTTTACCATTATCTGGCCTTTTGAACTATATGCAAGCATTTTTCTTTAAATAAACTTGGTTGTGGCATTAAAAAGCTGTCCGGTGTCTCTGCTTTTTTTTTTGTTTAATGCTTACTATGTGAAATTGACCAATTGCAAAGGCTTTTTATTACTTTTTTTTTTTTGTTTTATACATTCTGATTCCAATAAAATGCTTTTCACTGCTTTGTTTTATTAATCCGGTGACAGCTATATGACAGCTAATTACTATTAACATAGCTTGGTAAGTTGTGGGCGTTTAGGGGCGGGGTTGCTACTGCACATCCTGCGAGGTACTACACTGTTAGAGAACCAAAAAAAAATTTTGCAAGTATAAAGTAACTCATTTTAACAGTCATGTTTGCCTCCTACTTGAAGTTTTCTGTAAGCTGTTAACACATGTTCCACATTTTACCCATTTGTCCTACATTATGGAATGGTAATGCACATACTGGGAAGTGTTACTGAAGGGCAATTTTGGGAAATATTTCATTCAGGTGCTTTTGCATACAAACATTTTATTGAAGTGGTCGCTTGGGTGAAGGTTTCATTTTGGTAACTGCACATACTAGGAAATGTTACTAAAAGGTTGTTTGGGTAAATGTTTCATTTTGGTGATTATGCATACCACAACATTATACTGAAGGGGTCAATTAGGTGAATGTTTCATTTTGGTGCATGTGTATACGTGGACATACTAATGAGGAGTGTGCTTCTGCATACATGGTCAGACTGCTGAAGTGACCGCTGGGCAAAATAATTTATTGTGTCATTTTGGTGCTTGTACATGCACAACACAAACTACTGAAGGGGTTACTGGGGAAAATAATTCATTAGTGTGTCAGGGAAAAGCTTTTGCATAATTGGACAATCCATTTGGCCATTGTATTTATTAATTTACTTTGTTTACTGGGCTAGTGCACTGGACTCAGTGGATCATTTGCAGGTGTAACCCAGGTAAATACGATAAGACTATTTCATTCTGGTGCTTGTGCATACTTCAACATTTTATTGTAGAGGTCACTTGGGTGAATGCTTCATTTTGGTGCATGTACATACAAGGAACGGTTACTGAATCATCGTTTTGGGAACTATTTCATTCTGGTGCTTGTGCATACTTCAACATTTTATTGTAGAGGTCATTTGGGTGAATGCTTCATTTTGATGATTGCTTTCAAATGTGTACTTGATTTAACTCGGATTTAACTTAGAATACATGTAATGTGACTGGAAGGACTATCTTATGATAAACATGTGACAGTCTCTTCTTTATTGACAAGTCTTTATGTACTTCTATAAATGAGTTTGACCTCTTTCTGCCTTAACTGTTGTAATGCCTTTACTTGAGGTTTTTGACACTGCGTTATACTGTCTTTATAGCTAGTGCATTGCTCTGCTGCTAAGCTACTTACTTGTGCATTGTATTATTCAGGTTCATAGGTAAGTACTAGGCTAGCTGCCTTTGTAGCCCATTTTAAGCCTTGCCAATTTCCTTTTTGGTGCTTGAATTAACCTTTACCCTTAGGGATTAGATTGGCATTATCCATCCTCTGGTTGATATTAGCACTAGGGGTAATATAGAATTAACTGGAATCACACCGCAGATAATTTGAGTGAATCTCTGCATAAGGTAAAGTATTTAAGAGCTGCCTCAATCCATTAGTAGTCCAGGAGGCAGTCTGCAGCAGATTTTCTGTTACCCATCCATAGATCCAAGTTCTTGAATAGGGTGAGGGATGAGCTTTGTTTTACGTGGCTATGAGTCCTTTACAGAGAAGTGGTATCCTCTGCGAGATATACCCATCCCTTCAAACTGTTCTGTTGTTGCAGATGAGGTTTAGAACCCTGGACCAAGTATATCTAGTGCCATTTCACTTGCTGATGTAAGTAGGTTCATCAATATTGGGTTGGAGGATGCCTTGTATGCCACACACAGGTCACCTGTTAGCAGTGTGTAGGATACGGAGTATAGTGACGGGTTTTGAGGCACTCCATGTGTAACATATTGTTTAGGCCTTCTATCCTTTTAGTACGGTACCTCTGTGGGCTCTTCGGTTTTTGTGTGTCAGGGCATATATATACCAAAGAGGGCATTCCATTCAATAATTGGCCTGATGAGAGCTGAGTAAACGGGAATAATGACATCTGTAGATATAGTCACAATCCTTTGTTTATAAGATGTGCAGTGGAGAAGGATTGCACATTCTTACAACAGTGAACATGTTGGTTAAAAGTTAGGTCACAGTGGACATTAAGTTCAGCCCTTCCCAATAAACAGAAATAAATAAGTAGCTATGTTTGGTCCATTTGGTCCCTTTACAAAAATCACTGTTTCAGACGGACAAATCATTAGATATTTTTTCCTACCTCCTCTTTTGCAGTAAATAGTTCCATCTATTACAGTTTTTCAAGAAATCAATTTTGCTATCAGTTTTTATTGCCCATCCATGTAGTTCCTATACATCTTCGTGAGGAACAAAACTGGATACAGTGCTGTTAAATCTCTTGTGTAGCTTTGACAAAACTGTTCAGCTGACATTTATTTTTTCTTGTCTAACAATACTTTTCTATATACCTACAGTGTTTCCATGGGTTTCCTGATTCATAGAGGGGGACCTATAGCTTGCAAGGAAGTGGTATGGTATTTTGCTGATGGTCATTTGAAGATGGAGAAGCTCAAGTTCATTGTCCTGTTTGACCAGGCATGAGATATAGTTTTTTAATATAAATTCAGACACCTCCACCTTTACTCCTTGTCTGTATATTAGCTGGTGTAAGGTACAGTATACAAAGGAGACATGGTTTGAGTATTATTTCCTTTATTTCCTGCCATTACTTGGTTCTGCTACCTATTTCTGTAGGACTTTAACCTGCAAAATATTGTGTGCTTCTTTCTGGTATTTGACATAGCATATGTTCCATTATGTAGTTATGTCACTAATTCTAGCTAAATTCCCTAGAATGAATTTCTTACAGATGCCTCTGTACTCACTAGATGACTATTTCAGACATGGAGCTACCATATGTTTTGTGCTTTTTTGTTGGCTTTGTCGGTCATTTGTGGAATTTAGGTGGGAGAAAGGGCTCAGTAATATCCAAGTGTCATACTATTTTACTGAATTACTCAGGTCTCCTTACTGATGACAATGAGTCTGTGTTACATAACAGCTGCACAAGGTAATATAATGAATGCCTACTCAACAGGTTATGTGCAGCAATTATCACCTGTGTCTGACCATGCATAACTTTGCAGTAATGAAAGGCAAGTCATTATCACATTAGGAATAATTGCAGTTACAATATAGCACTGTCATTATCACTTTTCAAACAAAACTCTCAGCATCTGTCACTGTTATTCACATAAGTAGAAGTCATTATCACATTGATGAATGCATAAGCCAGATTTGGGTTTTCCTCCACTTGGAGTCATTGCACCCCCCCCCTACACACACACACACACACACACACACACACACCAGTTTCTCTTTTTATTTGTACAATTTCAAGAACTATAACAAATCTCTGAGGCAAAATTTGGAATCCTGTGAAAATCAGAACACTTGCGAGTTATGACAGGGATAGATTTTAATTTTGTTCTTTTTAACTTAGAAAGTTACTAGAATAACAGGATTTGTCACAGAATGTATAGAAGGATATCAATATATATGTTACAAGTGAGAGTGTGGGTATGTGGCCATTCCTACATTCTTGGATTCACTAGGCTGCCAGCAATGCCTCCATAAGTGAAAACCACTACAACTTGAGCTTCCCCACATCTAATGTGAAGGTATACTGGATTGCAAGAAGAGGTATGCATTGGAGCGGAGTACTGCATTTGGTGGATGAGAAGTGTTCCATCTACCCTGAACCTGATATTCTTGTGTTGCACATTGGACGGAATGGTGTCATCAGTCACCCTCTCGAAAGGCTACAGTTTCTAATCAGAGCAATTTTTGAACACCTGCAGTTGTGGTGGCCACAATGTCATTTTGTGAGGTCTATCATAATTCCTCGACAGATATGGAAAACAGTCAACAGGCAGTACGCAAGGCCAGACATTTACAGAATGGGTTTATGCATGGCTTGATGTACAGGTTCGGAGGATCTGCAATCTGTCATGACAGCATCACCGCAAAAGATGTTTGCCTGTTCAGAAGGGATGGCATTCACCTAACTGAGGAGGGCATTGCATTGTTCTTGACTGACCTCCACAATGGCATGAGGAGAGCTATGCAGGATTGATAACATGCAGCTTGTGAGAAGAATGGAAAACACCCATGACCAAGTAGGACCAATATGGAAAGTAAACGTCTATTGTGAAATGTGTTATGTAAAATATATTTTTCTGAGTTTGGCAAATAACTGTGGTAAGGAGCTGGTGAAGATGCTGAGAAAGAACAACTGTTTCAGGAGAGTGCTAGCACGTACAATCTAATATGTCAGTAGCCATCTTAATACTTCTTTTTTTATTCTGCTTGTATCAGGCATTTGTAGAGTTTAGATGACAGGAAGGGCATAGTAACACAAAACTTGATCCCTTAGGTCCATTCCTGAATGGACACATGTAAAGAGAAAAGGTAGAGGTAAGGCAGACTGCTGACACTGAAGGAGGTCATGAGAGATCAATGGTATCAGGAGTGTGAGCAGGTAGCCAGCACAGGTATCGGGACACATCAGATGCCCTCAAGTGCCGCTGAAGTACCATGCTTGCCCTGGGTTCATTAGTGGAGTGGTGGTCCTTATCCAGCTTTTTCTCTTTACATGTGCCCTTTCTGTGCCCCCTTGTCAGTGTCCACCCATGCAGTATTTCAGCTAAGGTAAGGTAAGACTGTATCTTCTGATGTTCGCAGTCATTGTGTGTAATTTGGTGGTTTCACGGGTAGTAGGTATGTACCTCTATATCATCATCATCACCAGTTATGTACCTAATGCAAAGAATACTGCCCCTGTGGATAGGATGGAAGATGTGGATGGGCTAACCAGGTAATGCATTTGATATACTTATATAGGTAGTCTTCCAATACATATGTCAGACATAAGTAGTAATCTGTTTTTATTTTATTTCCTGTGCAGGTTTGTCCACCAGGAGAATGACAAGTGAGAGTGTGGGAATGCCATTCCAACATTCACTGGGCTACCAGGCATGCCTTTGAAACTGAAAACTGGTACAACTAGAGCTTCCCCACATCCAGTGTGAAGGTATACTTCTTTTTTTATTCTGCTTTTATCAGTTATGTGTAGAGTTTAGATGACAGGAAGGGCTTAGTAATACAGAACTTGATCCCTTGGGTCCATTGCTGAATGGGAACATGTAAAGAGAAAAGGCTTAGGTAAGGCAGACTGACACTGAAGGAGGTTGTGAGACTGCAGTGGTATCAGCTGTCTGAGTGGGTAGCTAGCACAGCTATCGGACAGATCAGATGGCCTTGCCTGCCACTGAAGTCCCATGCCTGTCCTGGGTTCATTAGTGGAGTGGTGGTCCTTACCTTGCTTTTTCTGTTTACATGTACCTATTCAGCAGTATGTTGGCTACACCAAAAATGTGTATATTTACAATCATATGTGTCTACATATGTACAGATATCAGTATTTTTAGGACTCCGGTTATGGCAATTATGTTTTTTTTCATATTTTTGCTCATAACTTTGCAAAGGAGCATCTGAATGTGCTAAGTAATACGTCATTTTGAAGACAGTATTGTTGGTTCCAACATGGTAAAAGAATTGTGCCTGTATGTTGTACACATGTGCAGATATCAAAGTTTGTTTTGGAGTTAGGTTATGGAAATTATGATTTCTTTTTCATATTTTGGTACATAACTTTGCAAGGGAGAATCAGAATGTGTTAAGTAATACCTCATTTTGAAGACAGTATTGTTGGTTCTAACTTGGTAAAAGAATGGTGCCTGTATATTGTACACATATGCAGATATCAAAGTTTGTTTCAGACTTAGGTTATGGAAATTATGAATTTTTTTCATATTTTTGGTAAACAACTTTGCAAGGGAGCATCTGAATGTGCCAAGTTAATACCTCATTTTGAAGACAGTATTGCTGGTCCCAACATGGTTAAAGAATTGTGCCTGTATGTTGTAGACATGTGCAGATATCAAAGTTTGTTTCAGACTTAGGTTATGGAAATTATGAATCTTTTCATATTTGGTAAATAACTTTGCAAGGGAGCATGTCAATGTGCCAAGTAATACCTCATTTTGAAGACAGTGTTACTCCTTATAACATGGTAAAAGAACAGTGTCTGTGCACTGTATGCATGTACAGATATCACAGTCTGTTTGGTCTTGTGGGATTATGAAAATTATACATTTACAATACTTCTCATTATTATGCCCATATCTTTGCAAGGGAGCATGGTGATCACACAAATGATGCATAATTTTGAAGCTGACATTCAGATGCACAACTTCTATACTAATATGTAGGCTCTGTCTGTTACAGGTGATGAGATATTAGGCTTTGTTTATCAGTTATGATAAATAATATATTAATCATATTTATGTGGATATCTCAAGAAAGGAACATCACACAGTAATGGTTAAGGTATAATTTAAAGCTAACATTCATACTAACAAATTTAAATTTAAATTGTATGGGTCTGCATGGTACATTGACCAAGATACTGTGCTTTGCTTTTCCAAAAAGATAAACAATATGAACAGTATCACCATTCCTTGCCAAATATTTAATAATGACTTTGATATGCTCTATCAACATTTACACTGTTGGAAAGGTCAGTGTCTTCTGAACAACTTTTGCATTTACATTATTAATCTAGCTCTTACAGTTAAAGAGTTATGAACATTTGTTTTCTATATGGTATTACAAATGGATTTTCTGAAAATGAGCTCAGACTGCACTGTTGTTCCTATGGTGGAATTAAGCAGGCAGCTTTTTCTGAGCTGCTCCGGAGTGAATGACACACCACCAGAGTGAGAGGATGATGAAAATGTTAATTTCTGTGTGCCTCACAGGAGGCACAGATTTGTTCTCTTTCCTAGTTTAAATATGTGATTTAAAGCATAATACAAGTAAAACACAGTGTAAATAAAATATACCACAATATACAACATAGAACAAGGCAATGAAGCAATATAAATTACAAGAAAGATGGTTATGCTCCATGAAGTTGGAAATGTACAAATATATTACCAATACATAAAGGTAGTTCAGTGGACAATATCTCAGTTGGCAAGTAATTTTTGCTATCCATTCTGAATATTGATTTAAGAGCAGTTTGCTGGATCTGTTTTTAGATAAACAGCTGTTTTCTATATTAATGGTATCAATGCTGGAGCTGCTTTCCCAATTTTTTTTTTCAAGTGACTTAGGATAATATTTAAATGCTCTCCCGGTGTCTAATGTTGGTGCAGAAGACTAAAGCTATGCTGCTGACTGCACATGAGATTATTTGAAGACATATCTCCAGTGTCGAGTATTGGTACATAGATCTAATGCACTGGATATGCCCAAAAGGTAGAAGGTTTGAAACTTTATTACTCATTTTGATTTCAAATTTTTTCTTGACTTACAGTAATATTTCCAAGGTTTCTAATGTTCACATTGTCCATGCATCTTTTGTGTCTTTAGTCTAATATTTCTATTGCATCCTTGGTGTCTAATATCCAGCCATCCCATATATGTTTTTGTAATACAAAATTGTTGATCTGATGTTGTCCACTTCTTTCCATTAACCTGTGGTAATACGGTTGCGACACTCGGAACTGACAGCCACCTTCTTGCAGTTTGAGACTCCAGACTTGAGCTCCTCCTACCTACCAATAATGCTCTGCTCTTCCATGTTACCTCAGATCTTGTTTGTTGCACTTGGCGTTAGCAGCGAGTTCTGGGTTGAGCTTCTTCAGTGTTTAGGGATGAGTTTCTTTTCCCTTTTTTTGTGCTTCCTACCTGTCTTTTCTCATCCTTTGCCTTTCTTTCCTATCCAGATTCCAAGTTTTCTTCCTCTTCTTTTTTTTTTTCTCACTCTCTTTTTATCTATGGCTGATCAAAAGCCATTAGGCTTTAAAAAGTGCATTTCCTTTGGGCAGAAGATCCCCTTATCTGATGCCCATGGGCAGTGCATTTACTGTTTGGGGCTTCTACACCTGGATGCCCCCTGTGATATATACAGGGGTTTTCACCCTTGGGCTCTGGTGGATAGGAGAAGCAAGCTCATTTTAAAGGGGTTGCTTCCTCCTTCTGCCACCTTGGGTGCTCCTTCCACATCGGGGGCTCAACCCCTGGCTAAGAAGCCCAAGGTTGTCTGGGAGTGCAGGATGCTGTCTCCCATGTGGTCCTCCTCAGAACCTCCATGGAAAAAAAATGTAGCTCTTCAGAACCGACATGTTCAGCTCTGAGCTCCATTAACTCTACCTCTCCTCTGTGGCTATGAGGCTGAGCTGCATTCCTTTAGCATCAACTCCAGCTGTGTCACTGCTGGGGTCTTCTTTGCTGGTGCCTTCCAGCAGGTCTCCATCCCATTCCCCACAGAGATCCCCCTGACTCCCTTCATAGGTTTTGCCTAGGTCTTCCCAAGGCTTGTTTTCTAAGGATGTTGATAAACTCATGAGGTAGTTCCTTGAGACACAGATCCAAATGGGGCGTGTGTCTGCCCCATCCACTTCCAAATCCATGAAGCTGCCTCAGTTCCAATCAGTAGCTCCTTCTCCAATTTGTTCCCTGATTTTGGAGTTGTCAGTTCCATTGAGTACCAGTGCCAGGGTTTTGGAGCCAAGAGAGACTTCTTCTTCACCTCCAAATTTCTCCCCAACTTGCTCGACTCTGGCTGCTTTGGTTCCAAGCATGTCTTAGATCCATAGTGTCAAGGTCAGTTCTGTGGGGTTGACTTTGACTCCGAAGGTTTCAGAGCCATCTCTTCCCGTTGAGGCCTTGGCCTTTGACAGCTCAGGTCTGACTTCCCTCTCAGAGTGGAAGGCCCTAACTGTCTGGGAGGTGTATGCCCCGGTGGCTTCGGCTCTGGAGAGACAGCTCCAGGTAGTTTGGATTCCTTCTGTGTTTGAGGTTGTAGAGAGGGGTCTCACTATTTCTAGGAGACCCTCAGCACTTAACACAATGAAACTCCACCACCTCATTCTGGAACTGTGCCTGAGACCTCTTTGCTACCACATGAACAGCCAGTCCCAGAATCCCACCACACTGTTCCCTCAGTGGATCCTCTAGCTTATTATGACACCTCCCTGGAGTATCCCCCCCCCCCAGGAAGTCTCTCGAAAGAGATCATGTAAAAGGAAGTATGTGGATTCCCCTATGGAATCCCTCAGCACAGATACCAATTTTGAGGAAGCTGAAGGGTGTCCCAAATCACCACCCAACGAGGTCTCTTTTAAAGACATCCATAAAATCCTCTTCCAGAAAGGTGGATGGTCTTCCCAATCCCCTTCCCTTGAGGAATCAGTATTGTGGGAGGCTTTTGGGGCTGACCCAAATACTACTTGATCCAGCTGGAGTCACTGAGGCCTTGGAAGAAACCAGATACAGTAGAACCTATTCCTAAACATGGCAATAAAATTTTAAGTGCCCCATCCAACACACAGTTTTTGACCAAAGGAACTCTGGTAGATGCCATTATTGTGACAGCAGCCACCAAAAAGGAGCTCACTCAGGACAGATCCCCTGTCTACTCTGAATACAGAATCCTAGGTACTGGACAGATTTGTCAAGAGAGTTTATGCCTCATCTACCTTTGCTCTTTAAGCATTGAAGTACTTGTCTCATTTTACCTGGCTACAAAGGGACTTAGTTAAGGAACTTTGCAGCTTGGTCCTGGGGTCTGTGCCAAATGAGGAATGGGAGTCTGTTTTGTCTAGGCTGGCCACTCTACATTCCCTAGCCAATGCGACCATAAGGCTCATCTCTCATGCTGCGGAAGGTACCTCAAGGGTGATTGGTTCTGGCATTGCCATTCGTTGTCATGCCTGGATAAGGCTGTGCAATTTTGCAGAGTTCTTCAAATAGTCGTTCATTAATGCCTCCTTTGATGGCTCCAATTTGTTTGGGCCCATGGTACATGACACTTTGACACAGAGTGAGAAAGGTGTTAAGACACTATCTGCCATTGGGATCCGCTTTTATGGTCCACAACAGACCTTCACTAGGAACCAGTGTGGTAGTAGGAAAACATGGTTTCAGAGGTCACAGGGTCTTTTCCAGGACACTCAGGGAGACCATTCCCCCTGAGGCAGCGGGGAATATGGTCATAATGGTAGACACCACCCACGTGGCCTAGGGGATTTGCAAAATCAAGGGTCACAGGAACCTGCTCCAGACAAGCCTTTCCAGTGATCCTGAATGGTTGCCTGACTGCTCTCCTCTGGAAGTAGTCAGGGGACATCTTACCTTACACCCAGAAACAGGCCATCACAAACCACAAATGGCTGCTAAGGATTGTATCCAGAGGATATTCCATTCGCTTTTCTGACATTCTCAATCAAAAATTTTACCTCCCCAATGTATGACCCAGTCAGAGTGAGGACACAACCCAAGAAATAAGAAAGTTACTGAAAAAAGAGCCATCTAAGAGGTTCCCCCCCGATCAAGTCAGATCGGGCATTTACTCCAGATTCTTTTTGGTACCAAAAAGACAGGGGACCTGTGGTCTGTCTGGGATCTAACCAACCTGAGTAAGTCAGTGAAGCACACAAAGTTCAGGATGGTCATAATTCAAGCCATATTGCCTCTCCTGAAGATGGGTGATTGGATGCCCTCTATAGAACTCAAGATGTGTACTACCATATTAAAATGATCAGACACTCCAGGTCTTTTCTACATTTCAGGCTAGGAGCCAGTCACTACTAGTTTAGAGTGCTTTGGTTTGGCCTCACCACAGATCCCAGGGTGTTCACCAAATGCCTAGCAGTAGTGGTAGCTCATCTCTGACTACAAGGTTATCAGATATTTCCATATCTTGATGACTGGCTTCTGACTGCCCCAACCAGGCATCTACATCTTCAGGCCAGAGATTACTTCCTCAACCTAGGTTCTACACTGGGCATAACTATATACTGGCAGAAATCAAATCAAGAACTACTTCAAACCATAGATTTTATAGGGGCACATCTAGACACAAATGATGGCTCACGTTTACCTTACATTGGACAGGGTGGTAAATCTAAGATCTCATATCAGCCAGATCTTGACAATTCTGATACCCCCAGCCTCTCTGATTCTATGAACTTTAGGCACCATGGCAGCAACTGTAACTCTTCTTCCAGTAGCATGCTTTCTCTTGCATATTCTGCAATGGATTCTAGCAGTACAGTGGTCTCTTCTCAGAAATCTCATGAACCTTTCCATCAACCTGTCTCATGTGTTCAAGGATTCTCTCCCATGCTAACTCCATTCTCCAGAGATTACTCGGGGATGACCATTCATTATCCCCTGCCCAACTGCCACGTTGACCATGGATGCCTCCCTATTAGGATGAAAGGGGCATTGTCTGGCCCAGATGGTCCAAGGCATATGGACACCCCAGGAGACCAAGTTGCATATCAACATTCTCGAGATAAGAGCGGTTACTCTAGCATTGCAAACACTAGACATCTTTATTCATTAGGGAACTATTGCAATCTAAACAGGCAATATGTCAGTGACTTGGTACATCAACAAACAGAGAGGAACCAGGTCTTACCCCCCTTTTGTTGAGAAGTGATGAGGGTTTGGCAGTGGGTGATTTCTTCCAACCACTTTCTGGTAGCAGTGCACATTCCAGGGTAATCCAACATCCTAGCGGACAGACTGAGCAGAGTGCTACTGATGCCTCACTAGTGGTCCCTGAATCAGTCCGTAGCAGATGCAATCTTCCAGAAATGGGGTTATCCTTCCTGTGACATCTTTGCATTCCCTCTCAACAACAAATGTAGCAAGTATTTTGCCTTGATCCCTCTTCAGGGACAGTCCCGCAGGGACACCCTGGTTCATACTCAGTCCTATGGTCTGCTATACACTTTTCCCCCCTCTTTCCTTGATTCTCAAGTTTGATCTGAAATCTCTCAGGTTGTGAAGCAAGGTAATCCTTGTTGCTCCTTTTTGGCCTTGACAAACCTGGCCTCACCTGTTTTACCCCTCCCCTCATGAGGTTGGATCCAAATCCAGATCTACTTTCTCATCCACTGGGGGATCCACATCCCAATACCCAGGCCCTGAAATTAACCACATGGTTTCTCCACTTCTGATGATGACTAGATATCTCAGGTTGTCCTCTCCAGTCCAAGAAATTTTGATTTCATCACATAGGACTTCTACTTGCAAGATTTACAAAATTAAGTGGAAAAGATTCTACTTTTGGGCAGAATAGAACCAGATAGATCCATTTACAGCCCCAGTTGCAGTAGTACTAGACTTGCTGGTTTCCCTTTTCAAGGATGGTGCTAGTTATTCCACAGTTAAGGTTCAGCTTGCTGCCATTTCTAACTTCCACTTGGTTTTGACTCAGCATCTTTAGCCTCTTCAAAGTTATGTAAGGCCTTTCTTAGGGGCACCTTTTTGGTACAGCATCCAGTTAAGGACCCTATGTCTCGCTGGAATCTTGCTATGATTTCACAAGCTTTGGTCCATCCCCATTTGAACTTTGGTGACTATAGATCTAAAATTCCTCTCCTGGAAAATTCTTTCCTAGTAGTGATTACCTCGGCCAGGAAAGTGGCTGAGCTGCAGACTCTTTCCGCCAAATTTCCATACTTAGTTTTTCTTAAAGACAGTTATCCTATGTATGAATACCTCTTTTTTACTCAGACAGTTATCCTATGTATGAATACCTCTCTTTTACTCAAGGCAGCTAGAGAGACCAACATTAACCAATCAATTAATCTTCCGGTATTCTTTCCTCAGTATCAGAACAAAGGGGAGTACACTTTACACATGCTTGATGTGCATAGACAACTTTGTTTTTACATCCATAGAACTAAATCCTTCAGGAAGTGTGATCAACAGTTTGTTATCAACAGTTTGTTTCCATTTTGAATGCTAAAAAAGGTAAATCAATGAAGAAATTTACTTTGGCCATATGGTTGAAAGACTGTATCGTGTTTATTTACTCTTCTAAAGGTATTCCCTTACCAGGTCTGGTAAGAGCACATTCTACAAGGTCCATGGTCACGTCTCAAGCTTTTTGGCCCGGAGTTTCCATTGAGAACATTTGTGCTACTGCTGCTTGGTCAAACCCCAATACTTTTGTCACTCATTACAAATTGGACATTGCATCCAGGGGTAGTAGTGCTTTTGGTTCTGCTGTACTCTGGAATATCCCTTCTTAATGGCCTCCCTGGATTATGGTAGTTGGGACTCTGTCCCACAGGTTAATGAAACAAAGTGGACAACATCAGATAAAGAAGGTATGTTCTTACCATAGCGTTCCATCTCTGCTGACCAATTTCATTCCATTAACCTTTCCCACCCCCTTCCCCTAGCTAAAAGTTTATTCAGGAAGACTAGTAGAAGTTTCTAGGAATTCTGCTCTTTTGGTTGAGTTCCTGATGTTCTGTTACTGTAAGAGCTGTTTGTATTTCTGATGTTATTACCTTTATATTATAGTTAGTGTTTTAGGAACACTATGTTCTAGTTTTCAAACTCGATCTGAGGTAATGTGGGGGGAGCGGGGCATTATGGGTAAGTAGGAGAAGTTCAAGTCTGGAGTCTCAAACTATAAGCAGGTTGCCAGTCAGTTCCAAGCATCAGAACCATATTTCCACAGATTAACTTAATGAAGTTGGACAACATTGATGGAACATTATGGTAAGAAGATAACTTCTTTTTCTATTAACTTTTGCCTGTAAGATAATATTTGCATTGTCTGTCTGGTGTTGAGTGCCCACTTGCAATGTAGATACCTTGTTCTACAAAAAATGATATTGTGTTAACTTCTGTCTTTAGAGAAATGTTAAATGTAATGGTGTGTAGTCGCCTTCAAAATTGTAGGGTTTGCTCATTAGTCTAAGGAGGTAAGACACAGACACACACACACACACAAACACACACACAAACACACACACACGCACAGACACACACACAGACACACACACACACCTGAAGCCACTCATCTATTTGCATAAAATCACACATGCATCCACACATATATACATGCACATCCCATCACCTTTTTGATAAACTACCTATCACTTAGCTATAGCACAATCTTACCCACTGAAAGTAATGTGTGAATGTAAACTTTTGACTGTGTTCATTACAGCTAGCTGAGCTAACATAAGCAGTGGAGTGATTTTCTGAATCGTTTGGCTACATAAATGTCTTACTGCAGTCATTTGTGAGAAAAGCAAATTGGTAATTAGCATAAACCACTCCCCTGGAATGTCTCATTAACATGTGCAGTAGGCCAAAGGGACAGCCCACTGCTGTACTGCACATCTATGTTGCACAGCACTGCAGAGAGACTGTCTCTGAATCATAAATGGCTACAATCAACAGTAAAAATTGATTACTTCTGGCAGTATTCTTTATGAAATTCAACCATTATGTGCAGTGGTGCAGCGGTGGCATTGTTGCCTCACAGCAAGAGGTTCTCCCGTTCGATTCTCGGCTTGGGTTGGGAGTGCCTTCTGTGTGGAGTCTGCATGCCCTCCCTGTGGTAGAGTGGGCGTTCGTAAGACATGCGTTGAATAGGCATGCTTTCGTTGAAGGTTGGGCATCAGGCTGGCAACTCGACACCATAAAAGCCAACTGCCAATCATTAGCGGACCGGAGTTCCGCTGTGGCGACCCCTAACTGGGAAAAGCTGAAAGACAAACAAACATGTGCAGACCAAGTGCTGTTTGTATCTTGCTTCACTCTGTTGAGTAAATGAACAACTCATTTTGAAGCACATTGTCTCATTTGCTTCTGATTAATATTCTTAGAGTTCATAGTAGGGCACTACCAGAAGCCCATTGAATTTACAGACTGCTTGAAGAAAATATTTCCATTTAGAAAATGATAACTACACCTTTAAAGATTCAAAAGGAAACCTTCCTCTACTGGTTAATACTCAGTATTCTGCTGTGAAAGTCACACAGCTGCATCTCCCAGAGGAAGGAGACTTTGAAGCATGCAGATACCTTTCTGCTAGAGATAATCTTCTTGAGATCCATTCCACCCAATAGATAAATATTGCTGTTTTATTAATCCAAGAAAGGTCCATTAACATAAACATCTAGTGTTTATTTTATCTGCTTATTTTATCAAGGGATGTTATGTCTTCCCAATGGTTTGTTTTCGGCCATGCCATAGAAAAATGTGAACTGTTTCCATGCATAAAAAGGTCATACAAATGATTACAGCAAACATAAAGTAATTGGAATAGCATATGTGTTCTTAAAACCACAAAAAAAAAAAAAAAAAAAAAAAAAAACTAAATGTAAATATACAACTAAAACCAAAATAAAAAGACAGTTTGTTTACTTAGCAATGCTTTAGATATAGCCTGGCAAACAATTCATACTTTTTTACCATAATCCTTTTTTTTTTTTTTACAAATACCAGACAATGCATCTAGATGTTTCCATTCATAATAATAAATTGAAATAGAACACATATTTACTCTACTTCTAGAGAGAGATAAAGCCTACAGAAGGCACTGTGTAGAGTATTAGCCAGAAAATACAGACCTTTGCAGCTATGGATACTACTCTTTTCAGCATGGCTTACTTATAGCATGCAGCCTCACTATAATAATATGTTACTATATTTAAAGGTCTCTACAAACCTGGCTGCTGTTGCTCCTGAACTTACTTGTGTATAACTTTTTGGCAAAAATATGTTTTGTGTATATATTTTGCAGATAATGTCCACAGAAGGGAATTAAGTGTACCTTGGGCCAAATTGGTATTCATAACATGCCCACCACTGACCCCCACAATACAATATTTTAAACTTCACAGAAATGTATAGCAACCACAATAAGATATGCCAGTTTACCTCACACAAGTGTACTTTAGCTTTGCAATTACAGATAAATGACTGTTTAGAATGAGTATATGATAAGATGAAAAGTAATTTTCTTTCACAGATGGCAATAGTAAGTTGCATACAATGTATTTTAAACAACTTTATAAAAGACAGAGCCATAGCTCTCAACTTCTTAGAACAAGAATCAGGGACAAACCCAAAAAATAATGGAGTAATAAAAGCCCCAAACTGGGCATATCTAATGAGGGATCAAAGGCCCAATATCAGGTCAGATTTTAAATAATGCTAAAATATTTAGAAAGTTGTAGAACAACAGGTTTGGCATTAGTATACATTTTCTAAAGGATATTAACTCTAGAACCTACATGTCTGTCATTATTTACTGAATGTAATCCTCAGCATTTTCAGGAAACAACATATGTCACAAGGAACAGACCAAAAATAAGAACCAAAATGAGGGATGTTTTACAAAATCAGGGAGAGCACACAGGTATGAACACAGCTACTTACCCAGCAGCTCCCCCTTACAGTGACAAGGCCAAAAAATAATTAGAGGACAAAGACACAAAATCAGGGTCAAATTTTAAATATTTCTTTTTAGAAGCTTTTATATTAACAAGAATTTGTATTAGCATATAATTTCTAAAGGATATTAAGACTGAAATACAAGTCCATCCATCCATTCACACCCCCTTTTTCCCATTTTTGCACATGTAGTTAAGGTGTTACTTCAACCATGACAATCATCTAGAACCAAGGTTTACACTACAGGGTGGCTAGCCCTGCCACAGTAGTTCTTCCATACCATGCACACTCACACATATGGCCAATTTAGAGTGTCCAATCCACCTACTCAACATCTTTAGAATATTGTTAAAATGTGAGAGGAAACTAGAGCACCTAGAGGAAACCCACATGAACACAGTGAGAACATGCAGATTATACAACGACCCCCCCCCCCCATTAATATTAAAACAATCTGCATGCTGATTGGTCAGCATGCACGTTGTAAATCAGAGTTATAGTAATGGCAAAAGGTCCGGTCGCCCGGACTTTTTCCATTACTATAAAACTTTTTTTTTTTTTTTTATAGCAATGGAAAACACAAGATCTCCATTGCTTCACACTGTCTCGCTATGTTAAACGAGTTTAACATAGCGAGACAGTTTGTAAAAAGCAACAGAGATCTTGCTTTCTCCGTTGCTTTTTACAACTTGTTTCACTATGTTAAATGGGTTTAACATAGCGAGACAGCTTTAAAAAAAGCAACGGCTCCGTTGGTTCTTTTAAAGCTGTCTCGCTATGTTAAATCCATTTAACATAGGGAAACAGTTTGTAAAAAGCAACGTTGATCTTGCTTTCTCCATTGCTTTTGCCCACAGCTCTGATGTACTGCATAGGCATAGGCATACGCAGTACATCAGAACTGCCGCAGAATACCAGACAGCTGTGGAAGGGCAGCAAGGAGGCATTATACAATGCCATTATTTAAGAAAATTATTTTTTTTTTCTTAAATAATGTCATTGTATAGTAGCAATAACCCACTTCTGGGTGTGGGTAATGCTGGATTTACCCATGTTTGGCTTTGTTTGGTCACTCGGGCTTCACCCTCGTGACCAAACTACGCCAAGCATGGGTAAATCCAACATTACCCACACCCATGCGTGGGTTATTGCTATAGTAGACTCAGAAAGAATCCCAGCAGATAATACACAAACATCTATTTAATGAGTGCAATTTCAAACAGTTTGTTGGAAAACTACAGTTTTATGGAGAACAGACAGGGGTGTAACCAGGTATTTTGAATCTGTATTCTACAGCCCCACATCGCTGCCCGCATCATCATTGTTGACCTATTTCCTGCAATAATCCATGCTGTTCTACTCCCCAGTTTGTGGTCAGTGCATCATGATTTGGATGATAAGTACACTTTAGGGTACCAGTACACGTATAGACAAGCCAATTATGATGCACATTTCACATCTGTAGTACGAAGAGAACTTATATGATAGATACTATGTTTTGCAGCACATGTAAGTAGATAATAAACCTCTGCAGATAAGGGTGATACATATTTTATGTATTATATTGTCCCGAGAACAAAACTCATCTAAAATGTTACCATAGTACAACAGCAAAAATAACATTAATAAACACATCACAAGTTTTCACACCAATGTATTTTTAAAATGAAATGAACTGGCTAAACATGCAAGGATTTTAAGAAATTTATATTCTTTGTCTTAGATTATGTACCCTTGATTTACATAGTGGTGATCTAAATATTTTTGTTGAAGTTAAGGAGGTTAAATGGCAGTCAGTGGTTTTAAATGAATCTGTTAATATCATATGTTGTTACTGAAATCACAAATTATTTTCTCTCTCTCTCTCTCTCTCTATATATATATATATATATATATATATATATATATACACACACACACACACACACACACACACACACACACACACACACACATATGGGTTTACTTCAAATAAATGAAAAATGAAAATGCCAAAGATGACATGGATGAGATGAAAATAACAAAAGTGAAAATGTCGAACCATGTAAGTATTCCCAGGGCAAGTAAACAGGTGCCCAACACTAAAGTACTGCACACTGCACTAGCTAAAACCCACCTAGGTGGTGGGGGAACACCCCCAATGTGGGGGGTGTGCCCCCCAAAACCACCCTAAATGCATATATATATAATGTTTACTTGCCCTAGGAATACTTGCACTGTTCAAAATTTTAGCTTTCATTATTTTTGTCTCATCCATATCGTTTTCGGCATTTACGGCTTTAATTTATTTGAAGTAGACTCACATATATATATATATATATATATATATATATATATATATATATATATATATATATGTGTGTGTGGGTGTCTAGGACATATCCGAGTCACAAAACATCAAACACACATACACAAAAGCGCTTAACATCGAAAAGTGCTTCCGTGTATGTGTAGTTCAAAAAAAAAATCTACGTTTTTGCAGGGGGGCTTTGACCCCCTGCACCCCCACACCCCCCTTACTTTATTATTCTCACTCCGAGATCGCACTACAGTGGGGAAAAGGGAATTTTCCCTTACCCTCAATGTAGTCTGATCTATGAAACAGGCACACATACACAGAAGTGCTTTTTGATGTTAAGCGCTTTCATGTATGTGTGTTCGATGTTTTGTTTTTCGGACATATGCTAGTTGAGCATGTGTCCAGATCCCATATGTATACATATACACACACATACACACACACACACACACACACACACACACACACACACACACACACACACACACACACACACACACTATATATGTACACATATATATTGAACTATTTTTAATTTTATATATTTTACATAATATGATTTGTTTAAACAGTTTATGTGTTTAATAATATTTACATTCATATTAATATTTAATGTGGAGAATCTTTGATATGTCAGCTAATTTGAAGATTGTCAGGGAAAGCCCTGCATCATGCGAATAGGAAGCCTATTCCAGAGGAGGGCCAATCTCTGTGACACATGTCTATCTCTCCAACATGAGCTATTCATGTCAGAGACCACGTTTGAGAGACTTTGGATAAGGGAAGGAAACATACCAGAAATGGTAAGAATATGTATTCTGTATTTAAACAGTAAATGGACAGTTGCACTTTTAACATTCGCTCTCCAACTGTGCTTGTTATATGGGAAACCCTTAGTTGGAGCTTGGCTAAAATAAAGAACTAACATTAATATTTGTCTTAGCTGAAGATTTAGTGATGTTGATGCATTACAGCTGTCTTACTATGGAAGAAGGGACTCGATCGACATAACTGATATAGGTTGTTCTTTACAATATCACCATCAAATTGCCACTGAGTTATATTTGTGATGCTTAGAATGCTGATGGCCCTTGTGTCCCTTGTTGGAAGTATTTTAGGTTCATAGATTCATAGGTGTTTACTGGGCTAATGATTACAAGTACCTTTTTGAGCCTAGTCATGCATCCCAAATCTCTGATGTTCTGGTACCCTTGATACAGGGATAGGGCCTTGAGGTGGTCTGCTTAGGATATTTTTCTTATGCCCTGTACTCTTTTGCTTGAAACTATCTGAAATTATCTGAAATATGTTACTATGACAAGTTTCTCTCACCTGGGCAGTCACTCATTTTAATATTATTCACTTATGTGTCTGTTGTAAGGAGAAGGAACAAATATTCTTTGACGTTAGCTGAAATGCATCTCTGTGGTCAGTATTTCTTTTCCACCGGTCGTTCATGTTTATAGATCCCTCTCTAACAATGACTATTACGTCAAGAAGGTGTTGATGGATATAGTTTGTCAGCAGCTACTGATTTTAGAAGTACTATATGTCTGCAGCAATGACACCACATTGCTGATTAATATATTTGCCACTGCCACTGTCCACTGAAAGATCATTATTTCTTTACTGCATATATCAATATTAGTTCTGTTGTCTATCATTATTTGCATCAGCATCCACAGTGGCATATACTGGTCATGTGGCACAGTAATATATTCTGATTTACCTATTTTTGTGTCCAGCATCATTCAAGGTAATTGCAAAACATTTCACACATCAAATAACAGCTGCAATACTCATGATCTGAAAAAGTAAATATTAGCTGTAGCAATGACCTGTTCAGACAACTTCCTGTGATGACAGCATATAGCCCAAGATCAAACAAGGAAGTTAACTAAATGTATAGGGGATCAAGTGTGACAGTTACTATACATGGCTGACCTCTCTGCTGTTTGTTGGTTGTCACACTGGCACTTCTTCTTCAAAGTTCTGTGCATTGACTCTGTTGTGCAATTCCCTGCAATAACTGGTTGCAGCTCCATACTGTAGGCAGAATGGCTGGAGTTGGGGAAGGCACTCGATTTAGAGCGCAGTGCTGGGGCACCCAGGAGTCCAGATTCATGGTATGGCTCCTGATAAAACACCATGAGGAGAGACTACTGCAGGGCCAGTACCAAGGCTCTCAGTATAAACCAGAGGCCTGGGACAGTCTCGCCTTTGACCTCACCAGTGCCATTGGTATCCCTCGAAGTGGTGAGCAGGTCAGGCATCACCATGCTGACCTGAAGTGGTGGAGGGGTGATGTCTTGGAGCAGTGGATCCAAGAATCAAGGCAGATGGCCAATGCCCCAGCACTAAGTACCCATTCTACTATATAGATATTGATTGTCTAGCTTGTGTACACTATGGATAGGTAATGGCTAAATATTACTGTATTTCTCTGACAGCTGCAGATGAGCTGGCTGCAAACCAACAAGCCCATGCTGCTAGGCTGCAAAGGCTGCATCGTGAGGCAGGTTAGTAATAATCTTGCATGTACTGTCATAAGAAATAAATATAACAGTTCTAGAAAGTGCTGTACCAGTATAAAAATGTATTGTGTATGGGATGCACTGAATAAACCAGACAATATGTCAGGAAGACTGTCATATAGGTTGTGTGTAAATAAAGCTGTAATATCTTGTGAATAAAAGTATAACCCCTGGAGTGCTTGTGTACATTCTGCTTTCGTATGTTGTTATAGTGTTGCATTCTATAAATAGTACTGTTGTATTAAGCAGTGTTACCCACACTGCTGAACGCAGTTAAAATGTGTAGGACATTCAGTATAACAATGTTGGAAGTCCCAAGAGGTCAGTCATATAGAACAACTGAAGGAGACTTTGACAGAAACCTTTTGTAATGCTTCACACCAATTCCCTAATAGCACAGTGTACTGTGATGTCAACTGCAATATTTTTACCACACACAGCAGGGATTTGAATCCCGGGAGTGGTAGAAAGTTGTATCATACCCCACAACTGTATAGAGTTTGCTAGAATGTTCAGATAGTATGCTGTAAGCATAATAATACCCATCAACTGTACAGACTGTGGCAGAATGGTCAGGTAGTAAGCTGTATGCATAGTCATACCCCGCAAATGTTCTGATCTGTCCAGCGTGTCCAGATAAATGGCCCAAATCTGCTGCCCGGTAACCTGTTCCCCTGACAAATCAGTGTGATGATCCAAAAAATGTAGGTAGCTTATACTGACATATAATGGATAGTCAGACCTGAACATAAAAAGAGAATGTATATGAAAACAAACCTGTCATTGTAACATCCCACCCAAAGTGTATGACAGTTATTCCAAAATATGTCACATTAACACCTGCATCCTGTTAAGCCTTGACCAGAGTGTGTGCAATAACGGATTGTTAGGTATGTGTATAACATCAACATGGAATCTGGGAGTATGTGTAGGGTTTGTCAGGTAATGTTAACAGATATTTCTCCACAGCTATAACAGGTAAGAGGTGTAGACTGTAGTTACAACACAGTTCACTCATATACTTTTCTACAAGCATGGAATCTGGGAGTATGTGTAGAATCTGTCAGGTAGTGTTAACAAAGATTTTCTCCACAGCTATACCAGGTAAGAGGTGTAGACTGTAGGTACAACACAGTTCACGTATATACTTGCCTACAAGCATGGAATCTGGGATTATGTGTAGAACTTGTCAGGTAGTGTTAACAGTGATTTTACTCAACAGCTATAACAGGTAAGAGGTGTAGACTATACATAAGACACAGTCCACGTAGATACGAATCTCAAACATACCATTGTATAAAGTAAGGACATTGGGTAGTGTAATAATACATGTAAGGGACAGATCACTGCAGTGACTAAGAAAGTTGTAAAACTACAGGGATATATTAGTTGTTAATTGACCTCTCTCTCACCCCCAACATATGTGCTACAATAACCCAGTTACACACCTCAGTGGGTATGTGTACACCCCACACTTTTGTTGGGACATATGTCCTATTGGTTTATAAATATTCATATTTGGTTCTATGCATGTTCCATGTTAAAATACTCCAGTATTGGTGGCCTGTTGCCATCAATGAAACCTGCATGCTGTTGTAATGGTGACTGTTGTCCCATATATGAATGTGTTCTGCTCGCTTGGCAACTGTTGTAAATCTGGTGTCTTGGGTTAATGGGAATACCTATGCATGCCATTATAACTAATCCTGAATGCTGTTGACTATTACTAGCCGATATCTTTCCTAAAACTGCAACACCATAGCTCGTATGGGAAGGCCGGTCCCAGCGGACCCACCTGTCCCACCTAAGCTGGCCATGGCACCGGGCACCAGCACATCTGGGGCCCAGCCTGGGACCTCCTCCTCCATTGGCCCTGCACCACCTTTGGTTGGAACAGCTGCAGAGGATGGGGCTCACCCTCCCCTGGGAGTGGGGAGGAGAGGTACCTGTCACCTGCCATCAGGTCCAGGCCACGGTACGTAGGGAGCTCGACAGGGAGTTTTGAGACTGGCTATGCCAGCTTGAGGGCTGTGTGGTACAATTAGAGGGTGAGCCTGCCCCTCCTACCCAGCCCCTAGCACAGCCATCCTTGGGGCTCTGAAGGTGCAGTGGTGACTACCCATGGGTGGGGACCTCTGTCCCACTGTTTCCATTTGGAGGCTCATGGGCTTGTGACTTCCAAACAACCCTCCCCGTCCAAGGTGTTTATCTGTCATATACTGCCCCTGTATGCATCCTGTTTGTCTTGTCTGTTAACCTACCCAACCTACCTCCCCAAATATACCTACTATCCCTCCCCAACATCCCACTCTCACCTGAGGAAAAAAAGGGGGCAATCTGTCCCAAGAAAAAAATTTCACCCCATACATAGCTGTCCATTTTGCACACATGTCCACTGGACACATATAATCCGGTCTAACTGGCATCACAATGAATTATTGTTGTCCTCACCCCCTCCCAGGGGTTTGAGTGTCCAAATCTACCTACAAATTCAGTGCATATGCACAGCTGTTGCTGTAGAAGAAATGGGCAGCTATGGACCTTCCCTACACCCTTCCTGCACATCTCTGGTTATTTTCCCTACTTTCTTTCCCTCTGTGTCCCTTTTTCACCACTTTCCTATCACCCCATTTTTCTTTTCTTTTAAAGAAATTAGCACGGGGTAAGTGGGAATAAGCACTTTTAAGCAGGAATAAGTGGGTTTAAGCCTGTTTTTGCGGGGGTAAACAATGCCTACACATGTAAAGCAATTTAGAAGCGGAGTGTAAGAAACTGTAACCGGAAGTTAGCTGTGCTTAGCTCCACGCAGATCTGCTTACAACTGCTTAAAAGTGCCTTAATCACTCATGTTCTGCCCAGCAGCAAAAAAAAACAGCCTTTGCAAGGCTCGAACCCAGGACCCTGAACGCCATAGACAAAGTGAATTACCACTAAGCCATGCTAACTGTACAAAAAGCTGATGTTTTCACAAACATATCATCCAACCCAGTCATGCAGCAGTACAGAGAATGTATACCAACATCTAGATGTGTGTGTGTGTGTGTGTGTGTGTGTGTGTGTGTGTGTGTGTGTGTGTGTGTGTGTGTGTGTGTAAATATATTAATATCTAAACATATATATATATATATATATATATATATATATATATATATATATATATATATATATATATTGATATATATATATTTAGATATATATATATATATATATATATATATATATATATATATATATATATATATATATGAACATATATACATGCAAATGCCTACATTGACACATATATATATGTCTACACCTATATGTTACATATACACAGCAAAGTACATATATGTACACAGATATATAGCTATGTAGGTCTATATGGACATAGTCATACATATGTAAACTGATATATATATCTATAGAGGTATATGTGGCCATATTTCTGTAGAGAACAATGGTAGATTAACAAAAACAAATATGTCCACATGCACCGTTAATGGGGTTGAGAGGCCCCAAACAATATACATCTTGTACGAATACCCCCCCCAGCCAAACATGTCCACCCTTTGATACACTACCGAGTGTTGCAGATCCCATAACCAGGACCTAACATGACATGGGCACAAGATGTTAACAGTGCTACATCCCATCTGTATGATTTCAGGCTGATATTGGTAACATATCATGCAGTACAACCTGGCTCTCATAGGAAATGTAAATTTGGAAGCTATCATCATCCCCAGAGTACATATACACAGACACATATATGCAGATACAGATATATATATATATATATATATATACATATATACATATATATATATATATATATATATATATATATATATATATATATATATATATATATATATATATATATATATATATATATATATATATATATACACACACATGTGACTACACATACACACGCAGAGATATGTACAATAAGATAGGTGCACAAAATATGAAACAGCCACTATGCCTACAGTTCACAACTGAACAACTGGACACTGTATGGGCCACCTATACAAAGGACATGCATTGCCTGCAACATATACCCACAGAGAGGTCATAGGACAAAACACCACACACAGATTTGCAGGAATGGAAAACCTTTATTTGTGTACTATTACAGTTCTATATACTGTTGCTACTGTAATTGGGATTGTCTTCACAGACATGGTGTGTATGGGAGGTCACATCTGCTTTCCACATGTGTGCCATTGGCTACTGACAGGACATCATAGTAAAGTACCGCTGCTAGCACGTACTGCCCCTATCGACTGCAGCAGAGATATTGGCCAATATGTGTGGACATTCTGGCACACTCTGTACAGTCCAGAGGTATACACAGAATGCCTTAGTACAAAACATGTGTACCATGCTTGACAATATGGATGTTAACAGCCATGTAGATGGGTATAACATATAACAACTGGTATACATATGCCACCATAGGTTATGCATTCACACACCCCTGTCTGGCCTGACAAATAATAACAGTTGGTAAAGGGTTACCATGGCCACATATTACCCAGTAGATATTGATATACCTCTGTACAGCTTCCCACTACTCTGTCTGACATACATGACTGTTAAGGGAGGCCCAGCAGCAGTACATCTGGAAAGTATTTGCACATGACATCTCACTGGGTAAGTACACTAAGCTGCTAGGCATGTAACAATGCACTGTGCAGGCTACATGCAGACTGGCTCAGCACTGGCCTACATCTCCTATGGGGGAAATGCACATGTACCTGCATATATAGCAGGCTATACAGGCATGTCACAGTACAGGATAAGATACACCTGTGAGAGAGTGCATAACCACAACCAATGAGAACATAGAAACAGCCACATATAGCAAGCTAGCATAATATTGCAGTATATGGACTATCTGTTCAACACCATCATCATATGTGCCACTCACACACTAACCCTACATATAACTGGGCCACTACACAGTTTGGTCTGATGGTTGACTATGGTATGGGACATGTGTGTGTATGGCCCTACAAACATGTAAGCCAATATGGTAACATACAGAGGAGCAGCATGTAGCATCAGATAGGACGGGATCTAGGATGATGAAAACTACCACAGTCTGTACACAGGCCAAGATACATGTTAACAATATACACACTGTCGACATTCACCATAAGTACACAGACCTCAGTAATGTACAAACAGCCACAGTATGTCCAGCTTATGTCATCAAATATAACCCCTACTGTACATAAGGATTCACTATGTAATCCCAAAATACTGAAATCCCAAATGTCAGTATTTCGAAATTACATAGCTGAAACCTGCAAATCCAAAACACCCCACAACCGTGAAATTCAAAATCCTGACAGTACACTACACATACAGCACACACAAACACATACACACAACTTTCCCCCAACTCAAATATAAAATCCTACCCTACAGATAAGCAGGGGGGCAAGCCCCCCCAAAACCCCCATGTGTGAGGCTGTGCTCCGCCACACACCCCTTCTTTTATATACTAACTCCAAGATCGCACAGACACACAAAGATAACTCACACCCACACATTTTACACTACCTTGCACACACACATCACAGTCACAACACAGACTAAAGCCCTAACCAACACGCATACACATACATACATACCCATTCTAACACCTTACCATTCACACACCACAACACCAGAAGCTCTAATTCCAAGATCGCATAATCAGACACACAAAACTCACACCCACACATTTTACAGCCCTCGCACACACATACCACCGTCACAACAGACACTAGCATACACTAAAGCCACTAACCAACATACACACACATACATACCCAGACTAACACCTTACCATTCACACACCACAACACTAGAAGTGTTAATTCAAAATCTCTGTACTTCGGGATTTTGAATTTCACACTTCTAGTGTTTCGTAATTAGAAGGCTTTGCTATTATAATTTCGAAATAAGTATTTTGAAATTATATAGGAAACCCGTACATAACATGTGTAGCAGTCTGATATCTCACTGGCTTGTTATCAGATATGATGACACTAATTATGCTGTACAGCACATATGCACCTCTTCATGCATGACATATGTGCAAAGGTTGACAGAGTTGTGGCTGGAAGCACATACACAGGGCCAATATTGACATGTTGCCATGATAACCTCATACATTTACTGCAACATATGTCCTGTGAGGGATATGAAGTCAGTAACTGTCACTGCTTTCACCATCTACAGACTGCAATCCTCACACTACCTTCTTCAGTCCACAGATAGATGTTCCGTGAGTAACACATGAAACCAAAGGCACAACACTGCCTAGTCTGCAGATGACCCTGCAGATGGGGATTCCTCATAAACATGGAACTGACATGGCAGGTATTGAGATATGTAGGATAGCCATATCCACACACACACTATTAAACCAACATTACTCCAAATGCAGTATAGCAGCACTTACAGTCTGTAGTCAGGTCAGGCACATCCCCCTCCTGTGTGTTGCCCTGTTTCCACAGTGTATGTTGTTAGAGGTACACTCCAATCCATCTGAGATGCTGTTTGCCAAACAACAGATCTAGTTCCTGCTCACAGTGAATGAAAAGGGCCAACACCAACATGATGTTCATAGATATCAGAGTGTGTTTCCATGCAACTGGCTATGAGAATGTTACCACATCTGTTCCACGTGCAATCAGCTAGGTGAGGGCTGCAACTCATGCAGAGGCCATCAGCTGATCATGAGCATCACTTAAAATACACATGCTGCTGCCTATGCAAAGCAGGTGTAGGTCTCCACATCCACCAGAGAAGGAGTAGGAGAGGCAGACAGAGGCAAAGACAAGTCAGGGAGGGGTGGGAGAGTAAAGCCTAAGCATGTTTGTGTCACACACCTACCAGCACAGTGTATCAAACCCCTGACGACTATGTAGTGCTTTCATATTTCTATGCAGTTATTGGATGCACCACCTGTTGTGGAGCCCTCAGAACATATATGTGATGGTGAGTGACATCTACAACAGGGATACAGTAGCTATACGGTTGGTGACGTACATGTGCCTGCCGCATGAGCAGGTGCTAGCGTCACCACAGCCACACTCTCACAGGGATTCACACACACTGACACACTTGGCAGGGCCAGGATTACAGCTCATCAGTAGTGGGATTGCTAAAACACATCACTGTGCAGGTATCACATGCACCACACAGGGTCATATGGAGGTTATATGGGCAAAGGGTATGGGGAGGTGTTTGGCATCAGACAGCATGCTTCAGTTTGCCAATGGTGGTTGTAGTGAGTGTCGGTGTGAACATATGCACCATACAACACACACAAGCACACAGGGTGCTAGTACTGACATGCATGGGTGCATGTATGCATGGGTGTGTGATAGTCAACTGTGCCAGACGGCTATACAATGCTAGGCGATGGGTATACCTTGGCATCAGACCACATGACACTGGTCTGCACTGTGGCTCAGGGCTGTAGTTTCTGCATTTGCCCACACAGGTGGGTACTGTATCCCCCATCCAGTCACCTGGGTGACTATTGTGTGTGGCCAATACTGTGCATTACTTGCCATGTATGTGTTCCTTAGTACATGACATGGATGGTGTCTGTGATGTGCACACCTCCCACATGTATGTACAGTGACATGTGGAACTGTACCTGGGGTGTCTGGTCCATGTTGTGAACACAGATTATACTCAGATGTGCCAATCTTGCCCACCTGTGGCGGGAACTGGTAATGGGTGACAGGTTTAACCTGCACCTACATTGATAGCATGCTAACAGCATTCCCTGGTGTCAGTGGCATATGTCCATACAGGGCATGTTGTCAGGCATGGTATGTCCTTTGTGGATCACATGTGATGGCACCACAGGTGCTACAGCTGTCCATTGGGGAACATGGGGAAGGTGCACTGTCTGCATGTATGTGCATATTGGACAGACGGACAGGGTGCCATGCCCTCTGTAGCCCACTGCTATCACTCCTAGTTTCTATCAGTGGCCAATATGCAGTGTACTACCCACATATTGGCTGTTTCCTAGGCATGTGTGTGTGTATGAGACATGGGTTGAGAGCATGCTCTGGGGAATACTGGGGTTGCTAACTGTGATTGCCTGGCCTTGATGTCAAATGTACAGGTATGGCTTTGCACCCCAGCTTCTCAGCTATTTCACATCTGTTATCCCTGTACGGTGGACATTGTGGTATATAGTAAGGCCACCATATAAGAAATATGCAGAACCCGCTTCACGTTGGACGCACACAGACACACACACACACACACACACACACACACACACACACACACACACACACACACACACACACACACACACACACACACACACACACACACACACACACACACACACACACACCTGTCATGTGGAAGTAGAACCCCTACCTAACTAGTTTATTACACTACAGCACTACGGTGTTATAGTACATTGCACGGAGATTACTGGAGTGCTTCTTCCCCAAAGGTGTATATCACACTGGATTACATCAGCAGGATTGCCAAAGTAGGACATTCAAATTGTAGTGAGTGTGACTAGCCTAAAATGCATTGCTCCCCACACAGACAGTGACACACACATACAAAACATCTACAACCGACATGTGTGAGTATAGAACACCTAACAGGTGTCTATATCACACTACAGCATGGAGCTGTTATAGGACGCACTGCAGGGATTATTGGAGAACTCCTTCCCCAAAGGTATATTTCACAATGAATGACATCAGCAGGATTGCCAAAGTAGGGCATTTGAAATGTATTGAGTTTGACTAGCCTATAAGGCATTGCTCCATAAACAGACATTGAAACACGCACAAAATATCAAGAACTGCCATGGGTGGGGATGGAACACTATCACAGTTCTAAAGCACACTACAGCAGTACGCAGTTATGGCATGCGCTACAGAGATTACTGGGCTGCAAGCTTCCCAGAGGTGTATTTCTAGATGGGTGAAGCCTTGCCAAAGTTGAGCATATGAATTGTAGGGAGTGTGAGTATCCTAAAAAGCATTACTCTTTACACAGACACACATACACTTGCCATGTCTGGGATTAGAACACCTACGTAACTACTTTATCATACTACAGCAGTATGCAGTTACAGGATGCACTACAGAGATTACAGGCCATAGCCTTCCCAGAGGTGTATTTCTAGGTTTATGACATCAGCAGCCTTGCCAAAGATGAGTATATGAATTGTAGGTAGTGTGGGAACCCTAAAAAGCATTGCTCTCTACACAGACAGACACACACTTGCCATGTCTGGGATTAGAATACCTACCTAAATACTTTATCACACTACAGCAGTATGCAGTTATAGGACATTCTACAGAGATTACTGGGCTACAATCTTCCCAGAGGTATATTTCTAGGTGGATGACATCAGCAGCCTTGCCAAAGTTGAGCATTTGAATTTTTGCGAGTGTGACTACTCTAAAAAGCATTGCTCTCTACACAGTCAGTCAGACAGACACACACACACACACACACACACACACACACACACACACACACACACACACACACACACACACACACACAGTTGCCAAGTCTGGGATTAGAACTCCTACAAAACCAGTTTATCACACTTCAGCAGTACACAGTTATGGGACATGTCACAGAGAATACTGGGCTACAACTCTCCCAAAGGTGTATTTCACATTGGATGACCTCAGCAGGCTTGTCATAGTAGAGCTATGGGGAGGGCAGTCTCTGGGACAGGAATCTATCCCTCCAGCACGTCCTATTTATTGTTATGGTGAGGTTTAGATCCCTAGAGCATGTGGCTCGTGGGGATAAGGTTTTCTTTAGGTGGAGCATGTCCATCAGTTCTGGTTTGGACATGGCATTGTATGTCAGGCAGAGATCACCTCTGAGTAGGTGGTATGCAACCAAGTACAGCTGTAATTTCTTCAGTCGAGCTGCATAGGTCAGCTGTTTGAGGCCAGTGATCCTCTTGGTGAGGTACTTCTGTGGTCTTTCCAGCTGTTGCAGATGTCTTGTAAGGTACATCCCAAATGGGGCATTGTACTCTATGATGGGTCTGATGAATGATGAGTAGAGGGGCACAATGACCTCTTTTGATCAGGATGCAAACCCTTTTCTGATTAGGTGGACCAAGTAGAAGGATTTTCTAACCACTTTGGCAATGTGATTATCAAAGGTGAAATTACTATCTACTTGGGTCCTCAGATCCCCTATTACATCTTCCGTATTTAGAGGACTACCATCTATGTGGTAGTTTGCGGGTACTTTGTTTTTTCCAAAGGGGATGACTATGCACTTTTTGGCATTTAGCTTGACGCCATGATTTTGACACCAGGTATCCATCTCAGTGATACCCTTTTGGAAGATGTCTGTGTCAGCCAGAGAGTCAATGATAGCCTCATAGTCCTCCTGTGCTTGCCTGTACCTCGGAGAAGTATATGCCGAACATGAGGGGTCCTAGCACTGAGCCCTGGGGAACGCCACTGGTAACCAGTTTAGAGTCGGACATAGCTCCCCCAACTCTCACCATCTGGGTTCTGTCCATGATCCAGTTGGCAGCCCATCTTGTGACGTAGGGGTTTATGTTCAGGCTGGTGAGCTTGTCTATAATACCAGAATGGGGAATGGTGTCGAAGGCCTTTGTGAGGTCTAAGTAGGCTTTGTGTACAACCTTTCCTTCATCTATAGCCTTGGCAACTGTCTCAAAGAAGTCCACCAGGTTTAGGAGGCATGATCTGCCCTTAACAAAGCTGAACTGGGTAGGGTCCAGTGTTTGGAGGTTTTCAATGTCTCTGTTAATGAGTTCCATGATGATGTGCTCCATAGCCTTGCAGACCAAGCCAGTCAGGCTTATAGGAAAATAGTTCCCGGGGTCTGTTGTGGCTCCACCTTTGTGGAGCAGAATAACCGTTGCTGTGCGCCACTCTATGGGTACGTAGCCTGTGGAGAGGCTGAGTTTGAACAGTGTGTTAAGGTGAGGGGTTAGTTCATCTTTGAGCTCATGTAGGAATCAGCCTGGGACACCATGCAATCCTACTGATGCTGTGTTTTTGGCTTTGGAGAGGGCTGTTTTAACCCAAGTGTCTGTGATTTCATGGACTTTACATTCTTCTGGTATGGTTATGGGCACTTTTGGGGGTGAGAGGGGGGTGAATTTTGCACTGAACATGTCTGCCAGGATGTTGGCAATATCGGTCAGTTCAGTGTATTTTATGCCATTCTGCACTAACTCGGAGCAGATCTGAGCATTGCCACTTAGATTCTTGACATAGCTAAAGAATGCCTTCTGGTTATCTTTGGAGTCCTTGGCAATTTTTCTTTCAAAGCTCACCTTGGATGATTTTATGAGGGATCATAGTTTCTTGCTGATACTGATCAGGGATGTCTTCCCTTCTTGGGATTTTACTCTTTTCTGTACTAGTTTCCTCCTTCTATTGTATAGCTTGTTTATGGCAGGAGTCCACCAGACTGGTTTTCTTTTCTTGGAGTAGTGAGTCTTGGTTTTGCTTGGGATGGTATGATCCATGCATTCTTGTAGGTGCCCGTGGAATGCATTAGTAAAGGATTTTGCAGTTTGGACAGCATTATACTTCAGCATGGGGGCTTTGAAACTTTCCACCTCGGTCTTAAGTAACGTGAAGTTTGCTTTTGAAAAGTTTTTCACTGTGGTTTTCTTGTCCAGCAGTGGGGGTAGAATGTGGATATCCAAAGTGATTTGTTTATGGTCAGATCTAACCAGCGAGAGGTTGACCTCTGGTGTGGAACACTGGTCGCCCATGATGGTGATGATCAGGTCCAATATGTTGTCACCTCTGGTGGAAGTGTTGACCAGTTGAACCAGGTATGTGCTATGCGTTGCCTTTTTGCCAAGGTTTGGGCATACTGGGCATGCCTCCTTCTGCTTACTGGGGTAGGCTCAGGTTGTTTCTCCTCTGAGTCACTCTGTGCCTGTGCAGGCCTTGGCAATGGTGGGGGGCTGCGTGGCCCTGCCCCGTGCTGTTCCAGCCACAGCTGTTTCCACAGGATCATATTGTGTAGCATGGCACATACAAGGACGATTTGGGTACATATAGCTGGATAGTACTGCAAGGCTCCACCGGAAGTGTCCAGGCACTGGAACTATGACTTGAACATCCCAGACACATGCTCTACTATAATTTTGGTCTGTGCGTGTGCTTCATTATGGAGTTCTTGTTCGGATGTGTGTACATTTCTGATGGGTGTCATCCGCCATGGCTCCAGTGCGCATCCAGCATCCCCCACTAGGTGACCGTGAGGGATGTCCCCATTTGCAAATCTCTGATATAGCTACATTAGATGCCAGATGTGGGAATCATGATAGCTTCCAGGGCAGCCAGCACACACACTCATTATTATGCCCTGGGCATTGCACATGACCTGGCAGTTAATGGAGGGGAGGCCCTTGTGGTTGATGGAGACCCTACCCTGCTCACCGGGTGGTGCTTTTATGAGTATGTGTGTGCAGTCTATAGCACCCACTATCTCAGGGTATTCTGCTATTTGGTGGAACAGTTGTATATTGCTGGCCAATGCCTCACGGGTGTTGGGGAAATATTTATGTTCACCAACATTTGCTGACATGGCATCCAGGAACTGGTGGAGTACCCTGGATACTGTTGCCTGTGAGATTCCCATCATATCCCCATTTGGCCTTTGGAAGGTACCTGTGGCTAGTATTCTTAGGCCTACACATACCTTGGTATCCACTGGGATGGGTTCCCCTCTGTTAGTTCTGTGTGTCAGGTGTGGCCAGCACAGCTCAACAATTTGCTGTAGGAGGTCCCTGTCTACCCTATAGTGCTCCACTATCTCCAGCTCATGTAGCCCATGGTAGGTTACACCCTGGGTCTGTACACTGTTCTCCATCTCCTCACTGTGAGTTAGTTGACAGCATTCACATTCTCACCACCCTCAGCCTCTTCCACAAGTTGTATGATAGCTATTGCAGCCCATATCATTTTGCTGCTGTGAGTGTTAAAAGTTCCCCACTTGTTTACACCGGTTGTGTAGAGTATGAGAAAAACAGAGGGGAAGGTTTTCTTAGTTTATAGTAGTGTTCTGGGCTGGGCTGGTCTGCTACCTGCGTAATTGGCTGATTCTGATACATTTCACCTGCCAGCTAAGCTAATTCACCTTGATTACCTTCCTACTGCTGTTTTCCCTTCCCATTGCCTTCTTGTTTAAGGTCAGGGGCGCACCTCACAAACACAGTGCTCAGATGTGCACACTGCTGCTGTTCCTGGTTTAACTTCTTTTTTCTTCCTGTAAAACCTGGTGCGCGGCCGCGCACACCTGCTTAGGCTTTGTAAAGAGTGCTAGGCAGGTTTCCACACACCCCCTAGCTTAGCTGTGCTAAGCTAGGAGCAAACCCATGCCACAGGGCTACAATCCACTTACAGTATGCCTGACACACACCCCCATGATGTCACCTTATGTCTAGGCTTGTGCCAAGCTATTTCTGCTCTTACACTCTTGGGACCTGACTCACATGGTGGGGAAAACTGGGATTCACTATCATTTCCCTCATTTGCATAGGATTGCCTACTAATGCATAGTTACATGTCTCACACTGAGCCTCCCCGCTTAGCAACCACTGCTCACTGGTCATGTTGTCTTCTGCCTGCCATTGACTTTCATGGCAGAATACTGATTTTAGTTAGAATGCTTAATTTAGGTTTATTTTGTTATTGTCCCCCCGATCCTGTTTGCGCACTGCTGCCCTATGCTTAGAGATCGGCTAAAAAAAATAAAAGTTGATTTTTTAATTTTTTTGTTTTGTTTGCAATTCCAATAGCCTTATATTTGGCCATTGGCATGCTTACTGCATGATATGCAGCCTTTATTTGGAACTGTCATAGCTCCATTTGGATTTTGCAGAAATGTACTCGGTTACTAACCGAGTACATTTCTGCAGAGAGCACTAGTCTTGCACGGAAGGTTGCAAGCTTCCTGGATGGCAAATTCACCTAATTTGCATGGATTTCATCTGTAAATGGGGTGATTTGCATACAAGGGCTTAGCCGTGCAAGATTAGTGCAGTAGCGCTCATGCATGCCCCTGCAGGCTGTTCCTGGATCGCACGGCAGACATATTGCCTGCTTGAGCTCCTGCACTGATCTTGCACTTCGTGCAAGCTTTTGAGAATCCAGGGGATAAGCTTTTAATGGCCAGATGAATTTGATTATATCCGTGTGTAATCTTGAAGAAAAATGTTACTACTTTTAATCAAATGTCTAGTTGTAGATATCACTTCAAACATGGGTTTAACCCTGGTGATAGCACTGACTCTCAAAATAAGTAGAAAAGAAATCCTGTCAACTTGAATAAATATGCTGGATGAGAAAATGGTAGAAGGAAGGAAACTAAAATGTGTCTTTGAGTTAAAAGAGTACAGTTCATAGGTAGGTACTAGGCTATCAGCCCTGGGACCTATACAAGCCCATAAAAAAAGGTACCCTGGCTTTTGCCATCCAAGAAAATGATTTTCCTGTGCCACTGTCGAGCAGGGCCACAGAGGTGATCCTCGGGGTGAATTTCCTATAGGGATGTTTTACTGTTATCATCATATAGATTTAAAAGCTTGCATAGCAAAGGGTTTTACAAGAAATCCAAATTACATTCCATGTATGGAAGGAACAATAAGGAATTTCTTGGCTATTAGTGATATCATACTATTCACCAAGCCTATTTTCCATTTCTTTGGCACAGCTGAGGATAACAAGATATCATATTTGTATGACAACTGACAAAACCAAGAAATACTTGATCACTTGTTATGGATTTTAAATTTGATAATCAAATGAGAAACTCTGGTTATCCATGCTGGTACTAGGGATTATTTATGTGTAAGCTATATAAAGAAAATTAAAAAATCTTCATTGTTCCTGTTTTTCTGGGATAACAATTGCAGGTAAAAACACAGCAAGAATAATCAAGCCTGCTATGTTCTCACCTAAATGTCAAGAAAGTCACATTACTATTTTCAATTAAATAAGTGTACCCTGAGAATAGAAATGTTGCCACAATTTTAGTCTAAATAGAATTTAAGAATGATATTTTTAATCTGTGATATATGTCTTTGGTACTGGTTTTATTATTTACTGATATTTTAGAACAAATTTTATGTCATTTTAATATTAATATGATTGAACCTGCATGCATGGCTTGTATCTTTATTCTTACTGAAACTGTAAAATCATGAGTTGAGGGAGACACATTCATTTAACATAAATAAACTGAAACTGTTTCTTGCACTAGGATGATGTCATTGTTTTTGTTCCAAACTTGCAACTTGCCAATTACCCATGCACACTTTAGAATTTTCTAGTTAAGTGCCATACGAAGTATTTGAAAAGGTACGTAACACTCAATGACACAATAAGAATGAACAGGTTGTTGTCAGTCTGTTGTAAACCACTGCTTTTTGTACTAGATAGTCCAGTGTTCTGTGTGGCTTCTACGGGAGGTTTGAACAATGGAAAATGCAATACAGTTGTAAAGGATATAACATTTTAATGTTGCAGAAAATGCAGACTTCTGTAGACCCTCAGGTAGCTTTTTTTTTTTTTTTTTTTTTTTTTTTGAAGTGGGCAAAGTTGTCATCCAGGTACAGCTTGTATAAACCATGGCAAAGGTAGCCAGAAGGTATATGTGACTGCTGGACAGAATTTTGATCTATGCCGGTAGCTTGCCAGCCATTTTGTGTGTGACACATTATAAAAACATGCAATGACTTTTGTTTTCTTTCTTATACTCATATTTGAATTTTATTTCTAGAAAAGTATTTCACATCATGACTTCACAGCTGGAGCAAGGCTGGGAACAGTTTTTTCTGGAGCAGCAGCCTGGAAAGTAGCACACCTGCTGTTAAGAGGAAAGACATGTTTAGTGCATATATGCTTGGTCAAGGTTCATGAATCCTGTATGCAGTGTTTACATTCTATGCACTTCATGTATAAAGGCATGGCATGCATGACATCCAGGTAAACCATCCAAATTGTCTAGTCCACATTATTTTTGATGGTGCATTGCCTGTAATTTTATCATAGCTCCTATGTCACTACTGGCATTCATTCACAGCTAAATCTGCCAGTAAGGTTAATGATGTGCAATTCATTGTCCCTGACTTGGCATATGTCTGGTGTGGGCATTACACAAACCAACTCTACCAATATGGCACCAATCATGGAAACTGCAGTCACATGGCACAGACAGTGCTACTATAACAGAGATACATGTAAAAGATAAATGGTAGGATGGGGGAACAGATATCTTTGAGGAGGAGGCACCTGGACTGGCTGTATCCAAGTACACTGGCCCTCACTAGTGACAAGGATATTTGTAGTCATACTCAGACTTCTGCAGATACATACATATTTAAAATGCAGGTAAAGTACAGGACTGACTTCTGTCAATATCTCTGTGTATGAATATAGCTATATAAACATATGCATATATACAGATGCATTCACATAAACATATAAAACAGATCATGATCATCTTCGGTTCGCTTACCTTAGGGATCCCTGATGACTAATCTTTGTGAAATTGACAGTTTAATGGGAGCATTATAAGTGACTGGTTGGGTTGTAGAAAGGAGTAATTGGCTCTATAACTAATGTTGGTTGTCCTTTATTAATTATGTGATGGGAAAAGGGTGAGTGAGAGATTCTTTACTCTTAAGCTTAAGCTGCGTCTGCCTAAATTTGGGGAGGGTGCAGTACTGCTGTTGTCATTATTTTGGAGGAACTGCCATGTAGTGTTTAATAAAATGCACACGAGCTGCTAAAGTGATTCTTGTTTTGTTCTTTAAAATGAGACCGCTACATTATTATTCATTGTCATCCATTTTAAAATATGATGATAGCGGTTGCAAGTACATCAAGTGCATGATTCCTACGAGTTTAGAAGAAAATTCCTGTCTAATTCTGAGTAGCAATGAAGGCCGAGTCTGGGGTTTAGAAGAAAATTCCTGTCTAATTCTGAGTAGCAATGAAGGCCGAGTCTGGGGTTTAGAAGAAAATTCCTGTCTAATTCTGAGTAGCAATGAAGGCTGAGTCTGGGGTTTAGAAGAAAATTCCTGTCTAATTCTGAATAGCAATGAAGGCCGAGTCTGGGGTATGTGATTTTTATTTTAATAAAACTGAAATACAAAACAATTCAAAACAGTGCAATCAACTCACTATATTAAACAAATATTTCTCTAGTGATTTCACTGCTATGATTTTTTTTTCAATTAACTTTCAGATAAGTAATTTATTTGCAGCTAAACTTTTGTAATGTTCCAGAGCCTGATTTTTTATTTAGTTAATTTGAGATGAAAAAGCCCAGTTCAATGTGATTTAAACCTTACTGGAAATCATTTCTTTGTTGAAACACACAAAGCAACCAAAACTATGGAAATGGTTAGACCAATGTTTCTCTATCAACCCCATTGTCTTATTTATTTACACGTTATTTGCATGTGTGTGTTTGCGGGCACATGCACATGTGTGTTTCAGTTAATTGTTGGATGAGAATTTTTTAGCAGAAACTAATTTGCAGTACAAAGTAAAATAGAAGGCAAGACAGAGTATTCTGTGAATTAATCCTGTTGAAAAACATTAATATATCTTTAAACAACTAGAATTTCAAATAAGGACTGAACTCAAAGGGCATACTCTATCCCATAGCTTGTGAATAACTGGAGCTGAAATGGGGTTGTGTATGGTACATTTTTTTTCTATTTTACTTGTATTAGTCTATTTTAAATCCTTATTTGGAACTGTATGCTTGTTTGTAAAGCAGCATGAATTTTCATTTTCTGATATGATTATCTGATTTGAGTCATGGAATCAGCTGGTGATATAAGATAACAGATGTGCAGTGCTGTTACATTAAGCAACATGAGTAAACAAGCACATGGAGGTGAGGGACATGTTTTTCACTTTGACATTCTTCTTTTGTCATCTTACCTCTCATGCCAAAGCACAGACTATTCTTAGACATAAGTCCTGTTATTCTCGGTGTCCATTGGTAGCAATGTCTGACTATGAAAAAAACGTATACGCTATGTTTTTTTGTGGCACTTGCACTACATAATGACAGGCCTGCGGCAGTACTTCATTAGTTTTTTTAGTTAGTTTTTTTTTTTTTTTTGTTACCAGTAGGCCAGTGCTTGTCTCTGCTCTGATATTTATTGTGTGATCTCTGACTTAAGAATCCTTTTATAAGGGAAGAGGGGGGGAAAAGCCCTTTCCTGCTCAAAATGCAAAATGTATGTTAAGATGATATTGTGTGCAGACTTTTATAAATGTATTTATATTAGAGATTGCTTCTTAGGAGCCTCCATCCATTTATAGTGATGGCATTTTTCAACAAATCTGTGCTTTGCCTATCTATTAAGAGAATATATACGTGAAAATAAAAAAAAATAAAGCCTTTTTTTTTTGCTTCTGAGCAAGAGCTTTATATTAATATCATTAGTCATTTCTTTCTCTTTTGTGTGTGTATGTTTTGGATACTATTTTGTTGAATTATGGAAGAAATTTGAAAATGCAATGATCATTTAAAAAGAAGTTACATTAATTTCAGATTCTTCAGAAAGAAAATTATTTGCAAGCAGATATCTCAACTGTCCCTATTTTGGAGGAACAATTCTGTTTTTAGGCCTAATTTAACTTTGTACATGATGTTTCTATTTGGTGAGACACATCACACATGATTTTTGAAGCTGTCTATTAGACAGAAAACCACACTATATGACATACTAGTAGTACCAATAAATTAAAGTGTATGGTCACACTTTCCTTAGCAAATTTAAATAACCAACCCTTAGTAATGAGAGTAATTTCTTTACTACATAGCATATAATCGGGCGGCGCAGTGGTGCAGCAGTTAATGCTGTTGCCTCACAGCAAGAGGTTCTCTGGTTCAATTCTCGGCTGGGGTGCCTTCTGTGTGGAGTTTACATGTTCTCCGTGGGTTTCCTCTGGGTACTCCAGTTTCCTCCCACATTCTAAAGACATGCTTCTGGAACATTTCTCCCTGGGCCTCTGCTGAAAACAGGATCTGTGGAACCTAGTCAAACTTTCCCAGTCAACAAATGTTAAATAAAATTTTACAGTGTTTGAGGCAAATTTTGTGCTATTTTTGCAATTAATTTCATTCATAAGCATTGGGCCTCAGAAATTTTCATGAAATTGAAAATGCTTTACATGACATCATAAGAATGTGCCAACAATCCCTCACTACCTACATTAGTGTATAAGCTACCATTTTCCACGGTACATGCTGCCATAAAGGAGTATTACACCCTAGGAAGACAATTTATCAGCTATTTCTCAGAGGTAGAACCCCCATCCTTGAAAATTTAACACATTTGGTGCTCTGTCAGTGAAACCATAATGTAAGTAAGCAGTTAATCCTTATAAGAAGTACTGTGGTTTTGGTTACTCATAATGCTTTGCATGTGTATGCAAATTATTGCCAGTACCTAACTTGATATCATTTGGTAGAACTGAATCAACAGTAAAACTAAACCATCAAAAAAGTCATATTTTGGTATCCATTAATACCTACACGTAGTATTATGTGAATACCATTCTGAGTGAACAGACAACACAAGCATAACTCACACCTTCTTCCTCCTAATTTTAGCTTCCTACTAATTTTCTTGCATCCTTAAATATCAAGGGGGATTCATAAAGGCTACCAGAAATTGTAAATCACATGTACACAGTGTACACATAGTGATCAGAAAGCACAAAAAATGTAGTAGGAATGTTCTTGAATACAGATAGTATACGCTTAGTATACAGTTAGTATAGACATTAATGAATCGGGCCCACAGTCTTTGATTTGCTTTTAAGCCATTTGCTGTTTAACATTAGGAGTATATGCAGAAATAAAATTAACTATAAAACAAAGATATATGAGAAGTTTAACAACACACTTTAATGAAAGAAGACAGTCGTCTTACATCTCTCTTTTTCAGAAGCAAAAACCTTGTGAGGTAGGATTCTGCAGTACAGTCCATTAAAGTCTGCATATCTCGTTGACCATGTGCTCATATTTTTGTCTCTTTCTCTTTCTTTTAAATGTGCTTTCTTGAGTAGTATCCACATTCCTATGGGAAGTAGGAAGAGTTATGTGCTATTTACACGTTCATATTATTGGCTGGATGTACTTACTTTTCAACGGACCTTCTCCAATGTTCAGTGCCTGCAGTCATTCACCTGCACTCCAAAGGTATATAAAATAAAATATACAAATGGACCTTGCTATGATTATCCTGTTTACTGTGGCACATATGCTTGCCAGTTATGCATTTTGGCCTTTGTGTGACCTGCCTTCTCTGGCTGGTCTATATATTCAGCACTGGTCCAAATGGACCTCTTTTGGTCTCATTTGCCATATGTAATATAGTACTGAGGCTTGTAGTTGAATATGAGCACTGGTTGGAGTAGCTCTCTCTAACTCTAGCTACCTTCATGTGGTGCACTGGCTTGCTGCAGTGCTGCACCATTAGCAATGTCTGCTGACCATCATTCAGGCACTTACTGCAGTGCAGCACTGTCACCAAAATCTACTACTACAAAACTTAGACTGAGTGATGTGGCCAGCTAGCAAATGTACTGCAAACAAAAGCCCAGTGTGCTTAGCAGACAAATACCTACCATGCACCACAATACCAACAAGTGATCTATACTTTTTCCTTGGGGGAAGGGTACAATATGTATTTACTGTGTTCTGTACTGCCATTGGGAGGTGTGATATTGTGAATTATATTAGTAAGCAGCTGGCTATATCCATGAACACTGGAACATCAAGGTACTGATACATGCCCTGTATTGGATATAGATGTATCTGCTACTACCTGACTGTTTTCACAGATGGATAGACCTTGTGGGTTCCTCAGGAGCACTTTTTATACCTCACCTAGTGCCACTTATCAGAAACATGTAGAGTCCCCAGGCTGGCATCAGCCTAATGACAGTCCATTACCTTTATCATCTAATGTCTCCATTGCCTTTCAATCAATAGACAAACTTAAATCCGGGCTTTACAGTCTAGATGCATGGGCATGCTTTTTCTGGCTAGCAGTGACTGATATTCTGCTGATCTGCTTTCTGCCTCTATTAAAGAACTCAGCTTCATTTTGTAATATAGCTTCACATGTTAGGCTACATATGCTTCATTAAATACTACATTATCATCTGTATAACATCTCGGCATTTTATTTTATTCATTTGTTAACCAGGTAAGCCCACTACATGCAAGTACCCCCTTTCAGTTTTGACAGCTTTGCACTGTCTGCTTAAGTGACCTACAGAGAGTAACACAGTAGGCATACGGAAGTGGAAGGAATGTGCTCCTGCTTCCTTATCTACAGGAAGCAGCGTGCCCTTTTCCATCATCTTCTTTGAGCACTGTTCAGAGAATAATGTGCCTTTGCAGACAAGCTGTTTGAATTACACTTTGATGCAGTGTGAGAGCATTATTGCAGTGTGAGAGCATTATTTTTAAAAGAAAAGTTTCTTTGTTCTTAGTATATCCTGCAGCCTACTACTACTGTGTCATGAAACCTTAAAAGAAGTGCACATTTATATCTTTTACAGGTTTGATACCACTGAAATTTCAAGATTTTATTGTACTAGGTCAGAAAGAGATTCCTTTGTGTGCTCACCTCTGAAGTACACATTCTTAGTAGTAAATCAAGTAAAGTTTTACCTACCGCATCAAGGGTACTGATCACTACTAAAATGCATACGATCTTGAAGTAAAATTATAAACACACACACACACACACACACACACACACACACACACATGCAGAAAAAGCCCTCTGCTTAGATGCTGTTGGAATCATAGAAGTGAGGAATCGTTTGAGACTCCAGCCTAAGGCCACTAGCAAACTGTACTGACATCATTACCACTGGACCAACAAGAGACTCTGAACACGTAAGTGGTGAGGGTCTCCTTAACAGCATTGTCCTTTTACCTGCTCCGGTAACATATAGTGATAAAGCCCTGACTATGGCCCAACTGACCTGGGTTTGATTAGTGGCTCACCCTGAGTGGGAGGGTGCTCATCCTGAGTGGGATACTGCTCATCTATGACATTCCTTAAAGGGAGATGTCCATAGAGGAGAGTTGCTCTTGTAGCTGGTCAATGAGCCTTAAGATTCATGACTGGCTCAAGCAATTATGGAGAAATTCCAGGGGGTAGGAACATAGCTGGTAGACTCTGCATGGATATGGATTACTGGAGGTAAGGCTAATAACAATAATGTGCAAGGGGGCGAGACCAAATAAAATAAAATTAAAAAGAGCTTTTTACTTTTAGCTTGGAAACACCCAGCATGGACATCAAGGCCAAATTACAAACATGAAGCAAAAAATTCAGTCTCCTCTCTAATAATATATGAAGGTATATAGCTGCAGAAGCCTTCTTTTACACTTGCAACAAGTGAAAAAAAGCCTTTTGCAAAATAGCCCTGCCTTGCTAGAACTCTATTTCACAAAAACATTAGCAAAATTGATATACTATCCGCATTTAGAAAATAAATGAAGCTTACATTACAGAAGAAAATAAATGCAGATATTTAAATGATCCTGATTAACTTGCAATATGGTTAACCTTATATGCTTGTTATCTTATCGAAAGTGTTCTTTGCAATTAAATGCTGTCCTATAAATATATGTAGCACCCACAGATACTACCATCACTTTAGTAGAGACACTATATATAAATACTGTAAATATTGAAAATAACATAGTAAGATGAAAGAAAATAGAACAATCAAGAAATACAAATAAGTACATACATAGATATATGAATGGTACTTCCAACTCTAGTCAGAACTGTTACTAGTGGCCATAACTACATACTCGCACGACCTTTCAGCCTCTGTTCAAGTCAGGCACATACCTATGAAATAATGTATAACTTCTGGTAAAAGTAAAGATGACTGTACTGAAATGGCATACAATGTAAACAGTCATACTACAAACACTGTTTCTGAAGAATTGATTACAGCCGCCTGCGATTGCCAATTGTACATGCTTGTATGAGAACTTATTTATTGTAATGAAAACTATTTTAGCACTGATGTTCAGGTCCATGGCTGTATGTTGCATAATCTGTTATTGTTTTCTTAATCATTATAACTGTATACTGTCTGTCTATGTTACTGAATTCTATTTGCACATGGTACTGTAAATACCTTTCATTTTTGGCCTGGGTCATGACTGAAGTTTCCTTGGATCATTTCACTTACCTGGTTAACAAATGCAAAATTAATGAACTTGTCTGGCTTATATTGCTGAGGATTAAGACTATGACCTTTTTAAAAGTTGCTTCCTATAGTCCTGAGTTTAACTCCCTAAGCCTGTATTTGCATTCTGTGTAACTCTAAGCAAGTCATTTAACAAGAAAGTGCTCTGGGGTAACTGAGAAATTCAACAGTCTCCATTTCAGCCACAATCTGGGCCATACAGGTACAGGCAAATGTCAATGAAATATATAGTAATTTGTTCAATAATCCAGAATCTGGGTCACATGCACTGCCACTTCTGGAACCTAGTGACAAACCTGACAGCAAACGCTGATGACAAACCTCCGCAGTTTGTTGCACCGCAGACTTGTGAGGCACAAACATCTAAAAGTAAATGCATTCAATTAGTCAATTAATCACAGAGAAAGTGCAACAGAAAACATATGAATCTTGGGTGGATGACAACATTAGTGAGCTTTGATCTGAGTAATTTGCCCTATAATCGAAGGTAAAAGAGATTTGCTGTCAGAACAAACCAGCTTAGACACATGTAGAACAACATGGCATATTTGCTGAAAAAACAGAAATCAATAACCTTATTTAGTATGAAAACTAACATTGTTCAGTTAATTGTATTATAATACTAAAGAAAATACTACATTAACAGATATCATCAATTTTTCACTAAGATGTATGACTTTATCAATGATCATGTCATTTTAATAGGATGGATATGTCGCGTGTTAGTACTTAATTAATGCATCTCATATATAGGTGACCTGGAGGGCTGTGTATGTAAAAGACCCTTACCCACAATAGAAACATACATCAAGAATGCTGGCCGCATCTTCATTTTAGTTGTTTAATATAGAAATACAATTCCCAGTGGTCTGCATTACAAATTGTATTGAATTCTACACAGCCAGATCATGAGATATTCTCAACTCTGCATTGTTCCTCCCAAAAGCTGCAGGCATCTCTAACTTGAAAGCCATATTCACACCTCTAATGACTTTACTAATTTTGATGCAGCATTTACATGGGAATTTTGATGCGTGTGCTGCACCCCTTAGAAAATATAAATACATTGTAAGTGTAACCATAGCTTTTACTTGCGCGTTAACAGTCAATTTATGTGCATGGTATAATTCTGTTTCCGTGAATGTGGCATATAGGCTGCATTTTTCTAAGCAACTCATTAATAGCACATTTGTTCTGTAACTTCCCACTCCATATCCTCTGTAAAGGGTGCACATTCTGCTCCTGGTGTGGCACTACAGTCTCCATGGTAATGCTGAAACAGCTGAGGTGCTGTAGATCATAGTATTGTTGGCATTACAAAGCAATTAATCAAGAGAAAATTTGCTCCTTGATGATGCCTATCTCAAGATGTAGCTCCAACATGCAACGAGCAAAGCATGTCTGCCAAGGATGAATTTGTGAATACCCATTCAATCACATCCTTGTCTAAAATTTGAAGGTGTCACATTTTAATAATGTCTCTCCAAAGTTATTTGTTTATTTTTTTTATTTATGAGTTAGTGGAGATAGATCCTTAGAGTGTTATATGAGCTGTTTGTCTTATGGAGATTCAGACAATTCAGTAGGGTGGAGTCTTTGGTAGCATGGAACCCACAACATACAATTCCTTATAGAAACCTATTAAATGGATTATAAGAATAAGGCTTCAAGTCTGTCTTGGAAGCTGAGGATTGTTAGACCAATAGTCATTTTGGTTAGGTATATAAGGGGCCTTGCTAGCTGCTCGAAATACTGGCTAGGTACATGATAAAAGTGGCTGTGTAGTCTATAATTGTCAAATAATTGCTGAGTAGTGAGGGCTTTTTTGATCTGGAAGAGATGCCTTTAGAAATTAGCTGGGCTAGTAGGAAGTGTTCCCTGACTTCTGCTAAATGGTAATCTAAGTGTTTCCTGACTTCACCGCCTAAATGGTAATCAAGCAAGGAGAAGCTGTTAATCTAAGTACCATAGCCTCTGCCAAACATGATCATATGGAGTATGGTGATGATTATACTGTGAGTTGTAGATGAGGGATGTTTACCAGATCTGACAATACAGCGCTTGTTTGCATTCAGTTTAAGTTCTTTTTCTGTGCATCTTTGATTTATAAGGATTGTTCCTTTTTGCAGTGACTTTACATCTGAAAAGGAGTGAGCAATAATACTTATTTAGCATTATAAGCAAATTTGGTTTGCTGTAGGCCAGAATTTACAGTATAGTCAGAAAAAAACACATGCCAGAAAGCGGGGGGTCTCAGCTTTGAGCTTTGTGGTACTCCACTATTTGCATTCTTATTTTTTAAATGACACTTCTCATCATAATTATGTATTTCTGTCTTTCAGCCAATTTGCAATTCATTTAAACATGTAAGGGTTCACCTTGGGAAATTTATCTAATTTACAATGCCAGCATGGGGAATAGTGTATAATGCATTGGCCAGATGCAGATATACCCTACATACTGAATTACCCTTATCACTGCCTCTGTGACCTTTTTCCATCATATCTAATTCTAGTGGGGAATGCTGGATATACAGACTTATGTAGGTAGAAGAAGGAGCCAGTTGTCTGACTAGCAGCTGAAGTAGTTGTATAGGGGCTGTCAACACTGCAATTAAACTTAGACACCTCATCACAGAGTCAAAATAGGCCTGCTTGCTGAAAGTCCTTTTATTATGAATTGATGACCATGGTGAGTGCAAAACTGTAAGGGAGAAAGAAGGCTACTATCTTGTTTTCTGATTTAACTATAGAGAAACAAAATGCATGACTGTGTTGGTAAGGACTAGATCCAGAATATTCTGAACTCTAGTGGCTGGTTAACTAGTTTTTGTTCAGAACTGTAATTTATTAAGTCCAGTGATCTTTGGCATACCCAACTTTTAGGGTGTAGGTATACCAATTATCAAATAATAAATAAATATTTAATTAAAGGCAGTTCAGAGTATTTTAGGAATCTCTTGTGGTGCTCTGGGGACATCAGTCATATCCTATAGCAGGCTATAAACTGATAATTTGTTTTGTTAAATGTAAGTTGCAACTCAGCAATTACAGCTTCTGGGTCTAGGGGAAATCTCTCTAGAGGTGACATGTTCTCTGACAAATATGAAAATGGTCCTGCAGTTTCTGTGACATCTGAATGCATAGTAAGTTGAGCTTTAAGTAGCAAACTAGGGGACTATCTAAGTTTTAAAAACAACAACTTTGAGGCAAGTTATGTCTGCAGTCTTAAGAGCAACACTCAGCAATGTGCAGAGATAATTGTAGATGACACCATCTATAACAAGCCAGAAGATATAGCAAATCTGTTAGCCAATAATCAAAAAATACAGGTCATCGCAGCATTCTCCAAAGCTAAAACGTGGCCTAGATGGGTCCTGACAACAGCCCAGAATGCCTCTTACATTGCTTACAACATGACCTATCAGGCCTACTAGGATCACTATTTAACCACAGTCTCCAGACAGGCTTTGTAACTGGAAAGCAAAGGACAGCACTGGTCATCCCACTGCATAAATGGAGGCCATCAACAGACTCAGAAAATGACAGACCCAAAAGTCTTACAAGCCTCATATGCAAAACCAGGAAAAGAATAATTATGGACCTGATAAACAATAACATAGGAAATCTCCAAACATTAGACACAACCCAGATGTTCATCATGTTTCACTGTTGCAGTCATTACTCTTGGCTTATCCTGCTGGCAGGCTACCCGCAGTCAGCCAGAATTCCAAAGTCTAGGTCCAGCGTCGGTTGCTGTCACCTCTTCCCTGATGTCAGTGCGCCAGGGGTATAAAAGATGCACCCAACACCATTTTCTTCAGTCTTTCTTGCCGCGCGGTGCCCAAAGCAAAAGCAGTTTGCAAGTGCCGGTCGGCCGACTCCTGATATTTTCAAATCAGAATTTCAGATCTGAAGTCTTCATTAAAGCTAAGTACCCCATTGGGGAAACTTTTTTCTTGCCCCAGACCGATGTCAGAAAAAGTTAACAATTGTATTTCTTGTGGGAAACAAATACCTCATAAGGATTTTCATTCTTACTGTATTCCTTGCCTAGGCCCCGATCACAACGTTGCTAGTTGTCGGTTTTGTGTTAGATTTAGCCAACGCACTATCAAGCGTCGGTTTGATTTTGCTTTTCATTACTTTGGCCGAAGATTTAACTATATAATGCCGTTGGATCAGCCAACTACCGCAGTTTACAAAAAATGCAAGGACAAGGAAAAGGATAGGCATCCGAGGTCCAAAACCGATGACGAAGCCTCTTCTAGGCCAGTCACCAGTTCACCGGTTCTCAGTGAGGTGCTTTCGCAGCCCCTGGCGCCCGCTGCCCCAGAGCCACAGGCCACTTCCGACTCCCACGTGGAGCTGACTGGGCCTCTGGATACTCAAGGTATTGGACACTCGGAAATCATACGCTCAGATGGGTCCAGAGCCGCTGAGCAGGCATCGGCTTCTGAGGGTGTCTTCAGGCCTACACAACTTTATATTAAGCCATCCTCAGCTTCAAAGACAAAGACTAAAGAAACAAGTACAACATTTTCCTACTCAAACTACCATACCTAAAAAACAGATGCTCAAAATGGCCGAAGACCTTATTACCTTGATCAGGGGTTCCCTCCCCCTCCTGAAAAGAGGCCTAGGCAAGAGACAGAGTATGATACTTCTGATCAGGTTTCTATTTCCTCTGATTCCTCTTTTGAACAAGATTACTCCATGCTTCCCTATGAGGATTCTGATGCTGAAGAATCCATCCCTTCAGCCTCTCCTCCTGAGGATTATTCTTTTGGGGAAACCCTGCATACCATGAGGGAACATTTCCACTGGGAGAGCCAATATTATTCTGAATCTAAGTAAAGGCTCAGAGACTTTCTGCTACTACCACAGCACAGACCTCTTGCTATTCCACCGGTTCCAAACATTGTAGATGATGTATTTACGGAGTCTGTCCCCAGACTCTCCTCCTCCTGCACCTGCTAAGCCAGACAGATACTACAGAGTCCCGGATTCTCATAAATTCCTGTATAAAAACCCTGCTGCTGACCCAGAAACTATTTCTCAGGGTCCTAAGGGGGTTAAAGCTTCCACTGCAAAAAACCCTGTCCCCTCTGATAGGGATTCCAGGGCTCTAGACAGATGGAGGAAAAAAGTCTACACTTCTGCTACCCTGGCTGTAAGGGCCTTAAATTGTAAATTTCATATGCTTAAATATCAGCAATATTTAATGTCACAGCTTAAACAAAAAATGCTGACAAATATTGAATGTTCAGAGAACAAGGAATTGCAGGATTTATTTTATGCAGCTGAGCAAGTGGGAAAGCAAACTTTGCAATGTGGTTATGATTCACTGGAGTCCTCTTGCAAGGCCACTGTTACAGGTACTGTTATTAGAAGGCATGCTTGGTTAAAAGAACAAAATCTGCCTGATCATGTTAAAGCAAAATTATTGGATGCACCATTACAGCATGATACTTAGTTTGGTACTAAAGCAGAAGAGGTGTTGAAAAAAATGGAGGCTAAAGCAAAATCCATGCAGACAGTCAAGGATTTCTTACAAGTACAGCCACCCAGATTTAGCAGAAACTGGCCTTCTAAAAATTGGTCCTTTCCAGTGTAGACAGACCACAAAGAGGCAGAGCCCAGCCCCAAGGCTCATACAGGCCTAAACAATGGGGCGCTCCAACCTCCAAAAGCGGAGAAGACAAATCACAGCCTTACAGGAAACAGTCCCAATGACTTTCCTCTACCAGATCCAAGCAATTTACTTTTGGCAGCACCCTTAGGGGGAAAACTAGCACTTTTTTCACCAAATTGACAAAGGATTACCCAAGACAAATGGGTCCTGAACATAGTGTCCCAGGGCTACAGGTTCCACTTCCACACTCTTCCAAGGTCAAAGGGTATGCCAGACCTGCCACACAATCAAAGGGCAGAGGCACAAAATCAAATTACAGCCCTCATGGACATGAAGGCCATTCAGCAAGTACCACAACAAGAGCAGGGGCAAGGATTTTACTCCAGACTTTTCCTAGTACCCAGAAAGGACAAATCCTGAAGGCCAATACTGGATCTGTCTATACTAAATACGTTTCTAAAAGTTCCAAAATTCAGGATGTTGACTCTACAGCAGCTACTGCCCATGCTGGACAAGAAGGCTTGGCTCGTAATTTTGGACCTAAAAGAGGCATACCTGCATGTCCCAATCAGACAATCTTGCAGAAGATACCTCAGATTCATAGCTGGCTCAATGCATTACCAATTATCTGCACTGCCCTTTGGCTTATCTACTGCGCCCAGGGTCTTCACAAAATGCCTGGCACCAGTAATTGTGTTTTGCAGACAAAAAGGAATTCAAATATATCCCTACTTGGACGACTGCCTAATTCAAGCAGAGAGCAAAGACATTCTACTAAAGCATCTGGTGTTTGTAAAAAGATTACTAAATGGCCTAGGGTACACAGTAAACGAAAATAAATCAAAACTAGTGCCCTCTCAAGAGATAATATTCCTGGGTGCAAGCCTAAATACAACTGGCCAGATGGCTTATCTCATGCCAGACAAACAAAAACAACTGGCTACTTACTTCAAGAATTTGACAACAAAAACCCACTTGTCTGCAAGGAAAATCCTGCAGGCCTTGGGTTCCATGACATCCTGCATTCTACTAATTCCATATGCCAGACTGCATATGAGGAAGCTACAATGGTATCTAAAAAGTGTTTGGACTCAGCATTGCCACAGCCTGGAGACAATAATTGTGATCATCCCTTGCCTACAACAGGAGTTTTGATGGTGGGCAGAAGCCTGTCACCACAACAAGGGACTGCCATTCACTTTACCCACTGCCAGACAGACACTGACAATGGATGCATCAGATTATGCCTGGGGGGCCTACATGGCAGGAAAATGTATTCAGGACACATGGCCTACAAACCAGATGCATCTTCACATCAATCAAAAAGAGATGTTAGCTGTACAAAATGCCCTGACAGCTTTTAAGGACCTGCTACATCCAGGACAACTACTGATCAAGACAGACAACACTACGGTTATGTGGTACATAAACAAGCAGGGAGGTACACATTCATACCCCCTCTGCAGACAAGCAATGACCGTATGGAACACAGCATTGACTTTTCAAGTCCACCTGCAAGCACAATTCCTGCCAGGAAAAACAAATACTCTGGCAGACGAACTAAGCAGAAACCTCATGGATCCCCACAAATGGAAATTGGACCCACAAGTCTTCAGCATAATAACAAGGAAATGGGGATGCTCAGACATAGATCTATTTGCCTCCCCTCACAACTACCAACTGCAGAAATTTTGCACAAGGACTTATCACAAGAAAGCATGGAAAGTGGACGCTCTAGCCTTCAGCTGGAAAAATCTAACAGTATATGCTTTTCCACCACTGCTTCTCCTTACCAAGGTACTCCTAAAGGTCAGACAAGAGAAGCCAAACATGATACTGATTGCACCAGACTGGCCACGCCAGCACTGGTACCCAATCCTAAAGAGCTTGTCTCAGGGTACAGCATGGATACTGCCTCAAACTTCACACTTGCTGACCCAACAAAACAATCAGATCCTGCACAGCCAACTCAGAACCCTAAATCTGGCTGCATGGTGGATAATGTAGCCATAAAGAACACTCCTCTCTCAAAAGCCATTATGGATGTTATCTTGGAGGCCAGGAGGCCCAGTACCAGAAAATCTTATGCAGAAAAATGGAAGAGATTCTGTGCTTGGAACCAGGAACAAGGCATTGACATGTGCATCCCAAATATCCCTCAGATTTTACAATACCTAGCCAAGATGTTAAACAAAGGCCTTTCCTTCTCATCTATTAAGGTTCATGCCTCTGCCATTTCAGCCCACTACAATATGGAACCACCTATCTTTTCTCATCCTGTAATAAGGCAGTACCTCAGAGGGGCCAAAAACATTAGGCCTCCAAGGAGACCACCAATTCCGACCTGGGACCTCAATTATGTTTTGGAAAAACTCACTCTGCCTCCTTTCGAGCCAGCAGCAACAATAGATATAAAATTCTTATCCTGGAAAACAGTTCTGCTCCTAGCCATAACCTCTGCAAGGCGAGTCTCAGAGTTACAAGCACTCATGGCTGTGGAACCTTTCATCATTTTTCATCCAGACAGGGTTTCTCTGAGGACAAATCCTACATTTATGCCTAAGGTGGTGTCCAGTGTGGCCCTCAACCAATCCATTCACTTGCCAACCTTTTATCCTAATCCACAGAACAAGGGTGAGAAAATTCTGTACTCTTTGGACAAACACAGGCAGTTACGATTCTACTTGGACAGAACTAAAGCTTTCAGAAAGACTGAGCAACTTTTAGTGTCTTATGCTACAGGATCACAAGGAAAGGCTATCTCAAAACAGATTATTTCTAAATGGATAGGCCATTGCATCCACCTCTGCTATCTTCAACATGGCAAAACAGTGCCTAAGTACATTAGGCCTCATTCCACCAGAGCAGCAGCCACTTCAGCAGCCTTCCTCAGAGGAGTACCAACCAAAGATACCTTAGAGGCTGCAACCTGGAGTTCAGTGCACACCTTCACAAAGCACTACCACTTACCTCTTTACTCTATGTCCAGAGCAGGCTTTGCCACTGCAGTTCTGCAGGGCCTCATAGCCTCTCCAAATCCTGTTTAACCCAGCCACCCGTCCTCTGCTTTGGGATTCAACACAAGAGTAATGACTGCAACAGTGAAACATGATGAACATAGTACAGTTGTGTACCTACCATAAATGTAGATGTTCGAGTGTATTCACTGTTGCAGTCCAGGTTACCCACCCACCATCCCCCTTTTTCATTGCTGGGACTTTTCTACACTTTTCTATCCTATGCAACCTATTTGGTGTATTTGCTTGTAGATGAATGACATGTTATTATTACGCACGCATTTTTATTGGCATATTTTACAGCCTTCCAATTTGGGGCACCTGACATCTGGGTCAAGAAAAACTGAAGAAAATGGTGTTGGCTGCATCTTTTATACCCCTGGTGCACTGGCGTCAGGGAAGAGGCGACAGCAACTGACGCCGGACCTAGACTTTGGAATTCTGGCCAACTGCGGGTAGCCTGCCAGCAGGATAACCCAAGAGTAATGACTGCAACACTGAATACACTCGAACATCTACATTTATGGTAGGTACACAACTGTACTTTTGGCTTCATCAAGGGCAGGTCATTCCTGATCAGTCTGGTGGACATCCTTGATTAAGCCACTAAGGTCATGGATGAGGGGAAAACAGTGCATACTGCCTACACAATACCCCACTTGAGTATTGTAGATAAACTCATAAAACTAGCCAAACATCCCTTTGCTACCACTGGATAGCCAATTAGCTCACAGACATCACACACATTGCTTGAATGGGGGAATCCATATCTAGCAAGTGGCTAATTACTAGTGGTGTACCACAGGGCTCAGTGCTGGGACCTCTCTTGTTTGGAATATACTTCTCCAAAGTCAAGCCTACTGAAGGTGGCCTTTGGCTGAACAAACCTGCTGATAACTGCAATTTGGGGGCAATCATTGAAGATATACTTCAAAAAGGTCTGACTTAAACAAATAACTGGTGTCAGTGCCATGGTCTAAAACTAAATGCAAAAAAATGCATAATTATACCATTTGGGAAGTTTATACCCCATGCAAAATACGATAGTAATAGCACACTCCTAAAAGTGAACTCAGTGGTAAGAGATCTAGGTACACAGACAGTAACCTGAACTTTGACAACATGTCCACAGTCATGATGATATCCTTCTATGTGGCACAGTTTATAAGTAGGGGCATGGCATCCAGATTCAAGGAGGTTATAGTCTCACTATACTCAGTCCTCACCAGACCATTAATTGAGTACAATGCACTATCTGGCATGTCTTGCAACTACAGGTTCTGCCTCAGAGGTTCCTTAAAAAACATATACTGTGCTATCATGATCCAGTATTTTGCTCCATCAAAGGGTATTCAAGTGAAGTTGCTTGATGTGCACAAATTGCCAAGTGAAACTGCAGATATCGTATCGACGGTGATTACAGACACTCTTTGCCACTTCAACGTGTTGCAGAAAGTTGTAGCATTTTCCACTGACAACACGAATGCAAAGCTAGGCTTCTTAGGGCTTTTAGCCTAGTAATTACCTATGAACCTAAGAGCTAAACCCAAGTAAGGAGGAAGTGCTGCCTTTGCAGTGAAACAAAGTATCAGTTGCAAACAGACATGAATGTGCTCAAGTTGCAGAAGACCTTCAAGTTCAGGCAAGTTATCATTAGACTTGGAACTCAAACCAGCAACCTTGATATTGTCAGAATCAAAATTTGCTATAAGCTGTGATGGATTGTCCAGTAGCTGCACTTGGCCATAAAATATGTATCTATGGGGAATGCAAGGGCTTTTACCAATATATGGAAGCCACGGAATGAGAAATACAAGACATCACTTACAAAGCTTGTTAGACTGTCATTCATCTCATCCAAGGCTGACTCATACTAGATACTCACTAGAATTATCCAGTTGTTGAAGCCAGTTATCTTATGTTTGTATTATGGTATCATTCTGGCTGAAAGAAGTATTCCACTCAGAACCAGAGTCTTGCCTAGATTTAACACATGCAATATGCATGGGGAGATCCAACATGTCTCTCTCTTCAAGTACCTCAGGTTGAGCATCATAAGTCATTCACACCCATGGACTACCACTAAGTTCTACACATTTGCGCAGTGTAAGGCACTGAAAAGCTTTAGTGATATCACTGTCCATCATACAAAAGAGGCATCAAACTGTCCTTCTCTCATTGTCCAGTATCAGGACCATGGAGTCTGAATATTTGACAACAGAGTAACCGATTACTGAGATATTTCTGTCTGTATTCCCTGATTAGTGACACTGTAGGTTTATAGTCTACAAACTGGTGACTCATTGACATACCAGAAAGTGTTGATGTGGTGATGCTACTTTTATGCTGGGACTTACCCTTTCTAGAGTATGTATGTTAAGTAATAGATTATTGTCTTTGAGCCTTACGCACGTTCTGCTTTGTGTCAGGACTGCTTCAGAACCCCCAGTGCTATAGGTCTAGGTGACAAAAGGGAAACAAGTTGATTCATCATTCAAGTTCATTATAAGAGTTTAATTGTGGTAACTGTTTAAAATGTTAATACAGTCAAGTCCTGGAATGTGGAGACTGAATGGCCAAAAATTCAGACTTACATATATTAAATCCAAGATTGCCTTTCTTAGAAGATTCCCTTTTCTCTGAGGTATGATGATAAATTAGGGGTGTGGGGAGTTTGCCCACCACATGAGGTATGCAACCAGAGCAAGTCTTCACATTAAACTCAAGTCTAAAGGAGAAACGTGATGGTCGATATTCTCGCTTATGCCATATTATTGGTATTTTTCTTTTTTGTTGGGGTTTGTTATTGCAAGTATAGACATTTCAGTAGTGAGCCAATTATTTCTTACAAGGGAAAATGTCCTAATCTGACATTTGCAGATTAGTGACCTGGAACAAGGAGACTTTAGAGTAAGATGTTACAAACAATAGCCAATACTAGGGGTTACAATAATGCTAACACAGCAGCTAGCTGAGTGATGACGCATACAGCATAACTACGGGCAACTAATAGCAGCTATGTTGAACACTGGATAGGGTGACTTGATGCAACAAGTGGATGATTCAGAAATGCTAAGTAGCTGCATAAACTGGGTTAATTCTACTGTCTTGCTGTTATGAATTATACTGTACATATCCCCCACGTCCAGCAAAATGAAATGCAAATGCATGCAAGATACTGCATTTTTAGCACAAGACAAAAAAGTTATGCATCTGGTTTAACCTCCTTTGTCCCATGGGTTAATGAGATGACCAGAGAGACAATAAAGTACTTCTTCTCCAAAGTACAAATTAAGGAAAACATTACTAAAAACAGTAGCTTAGTAGTTTTTAAATAATATAGACAAACAAATAATGCCACTTCCCTGATTTTATGGAGACTGTTTGTAGGTTGTCTAGTAGCACAGCCACAGCAAGAGATATTTCAGTCAGGACTCACGGGCTTTCTATGTTGTGTTCTCTTGGCTCACACATTTTAACTGGACATGTGGAAATGAATGCAGCTGGAAACTAAAATTTGCAAAATAAAAAAGTTTATTCAATACAAAAGACGTTAAAATGCAGATGCTACAAAACAACACAATCAGAGTGATTCATTACACAAGGTGCACCTTAAGGTAGCTTTACTGAATTCAAGAACAGACCTACCACAATGATTTTGCTGTCTATTAACTCAGAAAGGTTACACAAAGTATATACATTGGGTACACTCTGTGGTAGCCTTTATGAATCCCCCCCCATATTTTGTGTTCTTTCCCACAAAGTACGCAGTTACTTAAACACAATACAATATGTGCTGGGACATTTGATTCTAGAACCGTACTAGCTCTAGAAGTTCTCCGGCCTTCTCTTCGGTCATCCTCCCTGGTATACAGATCTATATCACCCAGAGTCCCCACTGTTATTTGAGGTCTCTTTAGCAAAGGCGAGTCTCTCTCTCTCTGGTATCCTTCCTTTGGATGTGAATCTTCTCCCAGATCTTCTGATTTGCATTCCAATTTCTCTTTAGGAAGGGTGAATGCTCTTTGTTTTACACTTTCTTAGTCTTCTTTTTTGTAGCAACCTGTTTAATAATTATGTCACTCAGGTCTAACTTTCTTAAAAGGGACAGGCTGTCACATTTACATGCACTTAATTTTAAAGCCACATTGCTATTATTCAGACAAAAGGCTGCTGCAAGGCCATTATTTGCATAAATTAGTATAAGTGTTATAGACTCAGCATGTTAGAACTGCCGCATACTGTTATTCATTGTGTCAGGTACCTAATAAGCATACCAGCTCCCTACTTTGTGCTCCAGCACTGGCAGTCATTGTGTTATACTCCAATGGCAGTATACAATGCATGTACTACTGGTGTTGGTATAATAGTTAAGGTATTTACTTCACAAATACAGGTACAGGGTTTGATTCTTACTTTTGGAAACATGGCTAGGCTTAAAATGGCTCCCAGAAGTTGTTACCTTAGTAATTACTTATGTTCCTCTGACTCATTTATACTTCATTGTGTGTCCTGTTGTCGAAGATGGCATCTACTGCTGAGAACAAAGGTTGCACTGACTTATGCGTTACTTGACTTGCACGGTTATCCCCCCCCCCCCCAACACAGAGCTCTACACAAGAATCTTGCACTGCTGAGTGCACAAATGCCAATGCTGAAACAGTCAGCTGCATCTCCATATCCTGTACATATTCCACAGCAATGCACTGAACATGTACTAGTAGGAGGGCTGCATTTCTGTCAACAACCTGGATGTGACATGGACTCTGCCAAACTTCTAGTGTACAGGGAGGAAGCATTTATGAATTCTGTAGCCCACATGTAAATCTGACTTGTCAAGCCATAGTAATGAGAAGGGGAAAACCAAAATGGCATACACCATCTTGTCTGTGTATGTTTAAGGTAAGCAGCAGCAATGGAGATTTTAGATGCCTTGTCAAAATGCAACTCACAACTTGAGAGACATAAATATCTGTCTAAAAATTAAAAACTTAAGAGCAATAGAGTATATCTTAAAGATGCAATAAGTGCTAGATCATGAAAAAAAATGCTTTTCTTTTATTCAGATAGAAAAAAGGCATATTGTTTCCTTGAGGGGTCTGTAAAATGTAATATGGTAAAAAAATCTGAAAGAATTCAAGAATATATGAGACAAATATAAAACTATTCCTAATGGAATTGAGAGGTAGAATGTATTCTTAAAACTGATTAACAAAGATGATGACAAAGTTGTTGATGTGACCTCTGTTTTCAAAAGTATAGCAGGAAGTCATAGGTAATCCTTTTTAAGTCCCTCGCTCTACCTAACCATAAAGAAGTTGCCATTAAAAGAAGGAAGTGCAAAGTACATTTAACTATATGTTACTAATGTAACTAAATGTTTACAAGTGCATTAATACAGGAGGCTGACAAATGGTTTGGGTAACTGCTTTTGTGCTTTCTTGTTGCTGCTAAACTGAAGTGATTGTTGGTGGATCAGTGTAACTTTGTTGAATGCAATGGGCAACTGATTTTGTGCTTTCTTGTTGCTGCTAAACTGAAGTGATTGTTTGTGGATCAGTGTAACTTTGTTGCAGTATTGTCTACTTCTTAAATCCTAGACTCTGTACAAACAGCCTACTTTAATGGTAGATGCATTTGGGCTTTATTTTCACGCTAAAGATACAAGATGATATATGCAGAATAGTGTGACCCTGATTAGCGTTTCGTCTTATACGTGCTATATCCTGCTTACTTGTTCTATTTAGCTACCAAATACTTGAAACTGTTTCTTAGGGCAGTTAAGTGTACTATTAATGTAAGGATTATGCTTTTTCTCTAAGTCGCTGTGTTATATATGGCATGAAACACTGTTCAATCAATTTATTTTGCTATAGTTCTATTTCTGCTGATGAACTAACACTAAATATCTATTATTAGGTATTATCTCTTCTCACAGCTCCCACCCTGAAAGGCTTGCACAGTTAGAAGGTCTGCATCCAGTTGGGAATTTGTTTAAAAATAAAAATAAAAAAAAAGCCACACTGGTCTACCCTCAATAACCAACCTATGGTTACTTCTTCTTCTAAAGTCTTTCTGCTTAAACTGTTTAATTCAGCCATACTGGGTCAATGGCACCAAAACTTCCCAGCCCCTAAATATGGCTCCTAATCCTAAAAAGTTCCACCAAATTGTACTGTTAAAGTTGCTGTCTGTGTTAAAAACAGAACATAGATTAGAATTTAAAGACAATACAAAAGCTAGAAAAAAGCCTCTTACGGTTGCTGTCAGTGTTTAAAAACAGATCATAGATTACAATTTAAAGCAAGTACTGTATACTGCTGACCTGGGTCTAAAGGCACCTTTTTGGCTGTTTCCCTACAGTAATTTGGCTCCCTCCATATTATTAAAATTAGCTAGTTTGCCCCCAGTATCTTCTTTCTTACACTAAAATAATACCCTGAACACAGTAATTTCACTTTGCTCTCCCTCACATAGCCCTGAAAATTATACCCCGCAGCTATAAAATTAACATGCAAGTGTATAAAATAGGGCTTAAACATAGTCTATAAATTGGTGCAAAAAAAAAAATTAAAAATACAGCCAAACATACAACCATACATACCAAATGCCTAAGGAAATACTTGGAGTCAGTGTTAGCCCTGTTCTGCACACCCTCACTACGCTCACCTCCCTGCCCCCAATTTCCACCCACCCCCAGTAGTGCTACATTTAAACTAAATTTAGCCACTCCCCTCATGCCAAGTACCAGTCAATGCCTCATACATCACTGAACAGCCCCCCCCTTAACCCATTTCCTTCTCTTCCATTTTTCAACACCGTTAGCACACTCAATCATCAAAATTGGCCCGCCCCCTAACAAAATGCAAACAAGTAAAAAAATACTAATTGCCCTACTGCCTATACTATTTCTATTTTACCATCTTACTACCTATGAACAAATACTTGACTATCTTATTCACTACCCAATGGTCAAACAGCCACCCACAACTTCACACATAATGCCAAATACTTTACCATCCCCAGCACACCAAATCTGCCACCCTCAACAAAATATCACCCCTGTAAAGTCACAAAGCATAATCCTAAAGACAAAGACTATATAAAACTAATAAACAACCTCCTAGAGCTTATAGTATCCTGTCACTATAACCTTATAACACATGGGGACATCTATCCCAACCATGGCCCACCCACACCCAATAACCTTCACTCCCCTACCACAACCCTTACAGCCAAACTACCCCTTTCTACTCCCACTAGTTCCCTCCTAGCATTTCACCTAAATATTAGACGTATTAACAATAAGATTACCACCCTACATGCCCTCCTAGCAACCCACACCCCAGACATTGTGTGTCTTACGGAAACCTGGCTAAAACCTAGTACTACTGACAATGAGATACTACCTCCAGGATATAATATTCACCAGTTAGACTGTACTACAAGGAAAGGAGGTGGGATAGCAGTCCTTTACAAAAATACTCTAACTGTTAATAGAGACACCATTCAACCACCCCAATTCAATAATGCAGAACTTCTCATAATCAAACTACAGATTAACCAGAACAAATGCTTGAACATCATATGTGCTTACATTCCACCAGGCAACAACTTAAATACCCTAGAGGATATCCTTTACAGGATATTCACTATCTATCCCCAAGAAACCATAGTTTGTGATGACTTCAATACCGATTGGCACCCCTGCTCCTATGAACCCCCACTCACCCCTATAAACTTATCTGGGTTTAAACAGGCCATAACCTCTCCCACTAGGATAAACAAACTGACCAACAGGGAAAGTATCCTAGACTGGATCCTAGTTAATAACCAGCCCCAACTGTACACAGCTGGCAGTTTCCCTGATGACGTTAGCTACCATTTAATAACCTAAAAAGCAGGAAACCCTCACCAGGCCAAATATAAAACATTTAGAAACAGGAAAAGCTTTGACACTGCTATATTCTTAAATTAACTAAAATCAGTTGACTGGTCAAAACTAAGAAATCTACCATTAGAAGAGGCTATAGCTCACTTTAATGCTAAATTCCTAAGTATCCTTGATTCCCATGCTCCAGCACATACAATAAAATCTAGATCAAATGCAGCACCATGGCATCATAAAAGATGCCAAATCTAAAATCAAAACTAGAAACAGAGTCTGGGCCAGCTGGAGAACAACTAAAGCCACACTTCACCATCTAAAATATTGTCAACACAGGAATGATACAAAAAAATCTATTTTACTAGATAAAAAAAGCTTTTACCAAAATTGCCTACAAAAACACCAAAACAACCCTCAAAAGTTCTGGGCAGGCTTAAATCAACTACTTCATCCAGGTCATTCTACCACTCCAACCCCGGCTAACCACACCCATAGTTGCACAGAGACCATAGCTGGCACTTATAAAAACTTTTTCACTGAAACAATCCAATCTCTAGCAAATAAACTAACCCCCACAAACTTAAACCACACCCCTAATCTACCCACTAATCACCCCCAATTTAGCTTCCAACCAATATCCACTAGTTTTATTAAAACACCTATAAAAAATGAAAACCTACCACCCTCGCTGCTGACCTCCTCCCTGCAGAGTACCTGCAAATAGCTGCAGATGCCACTGCATATCCCATATCTATCCTTATCAACAGAGCCTTATCCGAAAGTGCTACCCCCTCCCTCTGGAAAATATCCCACATCATCCCACTCCATAAAGGTAGTAGTTCTACAGACATATCCAACTATAGACCCATTGCCATTCTCTCCCCACTAGCCAAAATAATGGAGAAATGTGTACACAAGCAACTAATGCAATACCTTACACAGAATAACTTACTATCCATCTCCCAGCATGGTTTCAGGCCATACCACAAAACCACCTCAGCCCTCCTTTCCTTTACGAATGCCATAAACCAAAACAGGAATGACAATAGGTTATCCTCCACCCTCTTTGTTGACCTATCAAAAGCCTTTGACATGGTCAACCATGAACTTCTCATTCTTTCTCTAAAATCTATTTCCCTCAATAAGCACACAATCCAGTGGTTCCAGTCCTACCTAACTGGTAGACAACAGGCGGTACTATGGCAGGGTAAACTCTCCAGCCAGCTGCCTCTCACACTTGGTGTCCCTCAAGGCTCCATACTAGATCCACTATTCTTCTCTATTTTTATCAACAACCTTCACAATGCTATCCCTAAAGCTACCTGTATTCAATATGCAGATGATTCCACTCTAATCTGCTCAGCCACCTCCGCATCCAAACTGAAAATCCTAACCCAAAATACATTTAACACTATTGAGAACTGGCTTGCCAGCCAACACCTACTGCTGAACCCCAATAAAACTAAACCTCTACTCTTCACCCCCACTAGTAGATCTGCCACACTTTCATTCTTCTGTCACGTTTAACAATGGCACCACTATCTCCCCAGATCAACACACCAAACTTCTAGGGGTTATCATAGACAATAATCTCAAATTTGACCTACAGGTCAACAAAACCATACAGACCATCAATAAGAAGCTTGGATCACTGTATAGAAACAGGACATTTTTAACCCCACTGGCTAGGACTGCAATCACCTGGTCACATCTACTCTCTACTCTTTTATATGCCTCGCCTGTACTCTCAAACCTCAACAAATCCGAACTAGGTAAGCTGTCCCATAGCTACAACCATATTGCCAGATTCGCCACTGGCTCCACCTATAGAACTCACCACTGCCAGAACATGAAACAAAGAGAGTGGCTAGAACTGCCCAGCTTAATTCAATTCAATCAGCTCTTAATAGTGCACAAACTTCTGTACCACCCTGAGGATACCCCCTCACTTATAAATATTATTAAGCCATATAGCAACCTGAGATACCTACAGTCAGCCAACAAACTACTGGTCCAAACCCACAAAGCTAATAACTCCTGGTGAATCCCTGTTTGCCAACTTTGTTGGCAAAACCTGGAATTCATTGCCAAACTATATAACCCTACAATCCTCCAAAAGTCTCTTAAAAAAAAAAAACCTCAAAGTGAACTGGCTTTGCCCATGTACCAACCTTGATTAAGTTATAAACTAAAAGCAGAATCTGTCAATATCATACCATGCAACTACGTCACAAAGCTCTATATCCAATCTGACATCTCTTGCTTTTAATTGTGTCTTTCCATGAGAATTGTGAGTCCCCACTAGGGAACACTACTAAACTATTGTACATAATCACTTTGTTTTATATTTTCTAATGTTATCTAACTTCTTGTGTAATCTATGTAAGTTTGTCTATTTGGAGCTTTTCTCCGTGGGCCACTATTTAAAATGGACATGTATCCAGTTGGACTATCCTGTTAAACAAATGTGAAATAAATAAATAAAATAAATAAAAATATATGTAGAAAGTAGATGTGTGAGATTCAAGTATTATTAAATCACTGTTGCCGGAATGTCAGGACATTATGCAGTAGCCTAGCATACTTCATTTCTAGTACCTACTATTAAACTTTGCCTTCCCCTGCGTTGTACAAGTAGAAGTCCCATTTGGCTCTACATTCTCAACTACTAGAACCAAGTGGCACTTCTGCTGTGATGTTTCTTTCAGTCTTAGCAATAGCCAATGACCTCAGACCTTTCCCACACCACCAAAAGGGAAAGTTATTCTTATCTGCTGATCTGGCTAGCTAAGCAATGATTACTTTACCATCCCTAGAGTGGCAACAGTACAGCCACCACACCAACTCTGAATGATTTGCTCTTTTAATTTTTAAATATATTTTGCATTAACCAGTAAGGTGTCATAGAGGGATAACGTTCTGACTATTGCCCATCTGACATGCATTTGATTATTGTCTTAGGCAAGTAACAGAGCTGGCAGGGAGGATGGATGCTGTCCTTTCTTGGGAGAGGGATGTGGCTCCCTCTTGGCTATATCTGCTGTCTCAGTGCTGTGGGCTTGAGGTCTCACAATCACTAAATGGAGGGGCCTATCAACAGAAGGTCATTCTCAGAGGATGTCCAAAAGTATAGTGCTACAGGCCATACAGCACACAGGCATATAACCTTTCAAATGACTTCATGTCTGCTCACTTATTTTTGGAGCTGGTAAGCAGGCCTGGTATTACAGAAGAATCAGATCCATCTGATCATTGTTGGCAGTACATCGGCTATGACTGTGCCAATGCAAAGCTTTGAGTTCATGCTTTGGCCAGAACAATACTATAGAAGTATGAATGTCTCACAGATACAAAAGTATGTTCCTTCCACTCTTTCATTCCAGTTTTCCAAACAATTAAGTAATCCAGAAATATGGTACAATCTCTGACATTCATAACAGCACATAATGCTTCTCTTAACAGGTGAAAAGTATTACTGAAAATCCTCATAGGCTGCAAAATAAGATGATCAGAACAGATGTCAAGGCTTGTTTTCATTTCTAATCAGTAACAGAAAAGTGATATTTACCCTCTGGATGATGCCAGCATTGCCTTTCTGTTTCAGAACCTCCCTGAGTTTAATTCTTGAAATGTATTTTGGGTGTTTATTGAGGTAGGAATATGCTGCATGTGCTTCTTCCCCTGTTCTGAGAGGGTAGTATGGGTACTGCAAAAGTATTGCACTTGTAAGGCAGCCCTAGCAACTGGTTCAAGTGAAGGGTGTGAAAACGTGTCTTTAAAATATCCACAGTGGTATGTCATATCCCCATAAATCATTTGCTTACATGTGACTGTGGAAGGGGGTGTATGGCACCCAACTGTTTCACACTGAGGGAATAAATATGAGATGGTGTCAATGGCTGGGGAAGAATAAAAGAAAATGTGTCAGATGCAGCTGTTTTAATTAAGTGCACCCAGCTTCCTGCCTGAAATGAGAATACAGCTTGTTTCCATTTTTTAATTTATAAAGAAAACATTTTCTTGAATGACTGAATGCCACTGAAACCTCTTTCCCCAGTGAAAGTGTTGGTGAGAGTCCCAACTATATGTACAGAGCTTTGAAATGTAGTATTTTACTATATGTTGCTTCTGGTCCTTAACATCTGGTTCATTTAAAATATTTTTCTTTTCGATAATGATGCTTTTATCTGATAACTGGGCCAGTAGCATACACTTATTCAGATGGTAACAACACGTTATTAACACAGAACAAGCATTTGGTTTATTTTTTTCAGTACAACTTTTTCTGCACATTTACTGTGCAGAGTGTAAGACAAAAATCATTACTTGTTCCAAGTGAACAATATGTTGAAACAGAATCACTTGAAACAAAAGCACACTAGTGCATCTGTTTTTCTTTTCATTGCTGACACTCATATATAATCTTTATTTTATTTTGCAGAACATCATTTTTCCATACCTCACAGTACAATAAATAAAGCGTAATGTCAACCATATTACTTGTGGTACTCAACATCGAACCACTGAAACCTCAAGTGTAGGAAGCTGGTTATTTTATTTTATTTTTTTATTTGTTGCCCTTCTTTATTTTAAAAACATTTAAGTTGAAAAAAAGACACAATCATGATTGCCCATGTCAAACCTGTGGTAATGCTGTGTCAGCACTAAAACCAATAACTGCATCATGGCAGTTCCCCTTTATACCAACATTTTATTTTTGTGGTATATTTTGTTATTTTGTTCTGCACATGTTTCCATTGGTAACTTTTAAAGTATGAGAATTGCTCTCTGTCTGTTTATTTACTATCTCTTAACCAATTCATTCCCTGTCTAGATTTTTTTACTCAGGTGGTATCCACTTGCTCTGCTCTACAAAGTATGTCCTATGCTGCCACTTTATACATTCTAAACTCCTAGAATTCACTTTCTTGTCCTCTTCTCTCCTTTCTCTCAGATTTGTGCAACTGTCTCTATATTATCACACTTTCTCTTTGTAAATATGTAGATATAGACTATGCTACTTTCTACACTATTTGTTAATGGAGTAAAAGTTTTATATGATAATCTTATAATTATTCTAGTACGGTTAATTTAATTCAACCTTAGATGAATGCATAATTTTCTGTTACTGTATATGTAACCTGGGCTGGGTCTGTAAGTTGGTCATTTGTGATAAGTGCTCTGCCCATTAACCAAAAACAAATAAACTAACAAACAAATAAATTAACTAATACAAAATTCTGTTTACATCCATGTGTGTGATTGGATGGGTGGTGGTGGGGATTCTTGTATTTAATTGAATAAATTCATAATTTTTTGAAACTGAGCTCTCTCTCTATACATATATATATATATATATATATATATATATATATATATATATATATATATATATGTGTGTGTGTGTGTGTGTGTGTGTGTGTGTGTGTGTGTGTGTGTGTGTGCTAAACCTGAATATGATTCTTCTAATTAGCATTCTGACAGATGAATACAGTTCAGTTATACAAGTACAAGTAATATCTTCATAGTCCTACATGTTTATTCTGTATTTGTATCTTATTCAGGCATTAGATTTATTAAAATAATAAATAAAATTAAAATCATACATCTGATTAATAAAACTATAACATAGGCTTTCTGTCATTATCAGGGATTTATTTCTATTGTACTGAATGTTCCTTCCAGGTAGATGTGTTATCCACTGATGTTATAGAACCTTATCTAATATTGTATCGGGGTCTTTAATTCTCAATGCTCTGACCCAAGAATTCTTTCATACAGTTTTAGCTTCATCTTCTCTTATTAACTGACAGCAGAAATCCACTGTTTAGTAGCCAGTTAGAGCTCCCCATGCCACTGACACTGTAGAAGTAAGCATTCATTCTTTAAACAAGCCACTAATTTACAGAAGTTCTTCTTCAATCCGACTCCTTTTAGGAATGACCTCATATGTCAAGAGGGATAAAAAGGCAGCCTTATAATATCTCAGGTCACTTGATCAAAATATGGTGAGAAGGGCTTTGCAAGGTTTTCACTTTGTGAGCAACAACAGATGAATAATATGCTGAAATTTAGAAATAAGAGGCAAGATGCAAATATTTTCTACTGTATGCAGTATATACCTATTAACAGGTTTATGTGGAAGTCTTGTAGTCATAGAAGCAAATTCAAATGATGTCACTACATGCAAGACAGATACAATTCCTAAAGGTATTCACATCTCAGACAATAACCTTCAGCATTTCTGTACAAGAAACATCTGTTCTGAATTATAATGCCTGACATCAGACATATGCACTGTATAAAACACAAGTAAAATTCTGGCGGCAAAGGTATAGCTAGGCATACTTGTTGTAAAAGTGAATACATTTTTGAGATATCTTAACAATTTACGGATCAAACAGCGCAGAGTGTTTAGAACAGTGCAAACTGGTGTTTACTATATTATGCTGTAAAAATCATGCTTATGTAATAGAAAAATGTTTCTAAAACTAACCTTTTATGGTTATATTTGGCAACAACCGTAAATAGTGTGCCCTTTTTTCATGTGTATAGGTGGAAAATTATGACAATTGGATACATTTTTTAATTAATAAGAGGGTGATGAGGGCCACAGAATTAGGTTTGAGTTAAAAATACAAATTTCTGTCTGTCAGACAGGACCCCTACTTGTGTGACATCATGTGGTTGATGTAATCAGTGAATTGTAACAGCTATTTTTAATTGATTATAGCACAAATTATAGTAATGGGTGAATATTACCACAACTAAATTTATTTTACTTCTAAAAAATTCTATGACATTTTATATATTTTAAATACTGGTTTATTGTAAAAGTGTGGCTTGTCAACAACTGCAGTAAGTACAGATGTATGAAACTCCTGTCATATTGCATGAAAGTTCTGGAGAGGCTGATTAATAAATGGATACACAGAGTGGAGAGGCTGATTAATAAATGGATACACAGAGTAATAGAAAGTAAGCTGGGAGATGAGCATTTTGGATTCAGATCAGGATGCAGCACTGATGCCTCAATGTTTGCAGTGAAGCAGATAGTTGAGAAGAAGCTAGAGATGAGGAAAGAGTCCAACTAGGCATTCCTAGACTTGGAGAAAACATATGACAAGGTCCCATGCAAGCTGCTTTGGGCAGTTCTACAGTTGGTTTTAAGTCCCAGAAACAATAGCAAAATTAGTGCAGGCAATATATACAAGGACCCAATGACTGAAGTACGAACAGTGTTTGGTCTCACAGATGGAGTTCCAGTGGGTGTGGGGGTACACCAGGGTTCAACTCTGAGTCCACTGCTGTTCATACTAGTAATGGACTACATTAGCAATCAGGTCAAAGGGGACAGATCAACAAACTTGCTGTATGCAGATGATGTGGCATTACAGGCAGATTCTGGGCAAGAACTTCAGCAAAGTTTAGGGGAATGGAATGTGAAACTGAAAGCACAGGGGATGAAACTAAGCACAGATAAAACATTGGTAATGGCAGCAAACTAGGGAAATCATTAGAAATTGAAACAGAAGGGAATATAGTGGAACATGTTAACAGCTTCAAGTATCTGGGAGGAGTGATTGAGAAGAAGGTAAGTTTGAATGAAGTGATCAAAGCTAGAATCAGGAGGGCTGCAACCAATTGGGGTGGAGTGTCAGGTGTGGTGTATGGCAGAAGAATGCCAAAGAAGTTAAAAAGTAAGGTATAGAAAACAGTGACATGACCAGTACTACTGTATGGTACATAAACCTGGCCAGTAAAAGCAGAGCAGATGAGGAAGCTAGATCTGATGGAAATTAAATGCTGAGAAAGGTGGTAGGTGCACACTGTGGGACAAACAAAGAAATGAGGACACAAAAGCAGAAACTGTTGCAGAAAAGAGGAAAATCCCAGGATGCAAAAAACTTCCTTACCAGCCTCAGTAAGAAACTGAGATCCCTCATAAAATCATCCAAAGCTAGTTACAAAAATAAAATTGCCAAAGATTCCAAAGACAACAACAAGGCATTCTATAACTATGTCAAGAATCTAAATGGCAATGCTCAGATCTGCTCTGAGCTAAAACAGAATGGCAGTAAATATACTGATCCCAAGGATATTGCCAATATCCTGGCAGATCGATTCAGTGCCAACTTCACCCCCTCTCACCCCCTAAATGGCCCATCTTAATACCGGAAGATTGCCAAATTCTGGTAATAACAGCCACACAGGTAAAAAACACACTCTCCAAAGCTAAGAATACAGCATCCATGGGACCAGATGACATCCCGGGCTGTGTACTACATGAACTACAATATGAACTGGCACCTCACCTAAGTGTCATGTTTAATCATAGCCTCACCTCAGGTTTTGTGCCCACTGAGTGGCGCACAGCTACAGTTATCCCACTCCACAAGGGGGGATCCACCTTGGATCCTGGAAAACTACTGTCCCATCAGTCTGACAAGCCTTATCTGCAAGGCCATGGAGCGTATTATCATGGAACTTATAAACAAAGACATTGGCAACCTTCAAACACTGGACCCCACCCAGTTTGGGTTCGTGAAGGGCCGATCTTGTCTCCTGAACTTGATTGACTTCTTCAAATCAGTCTCCAGAGCCATGGACAAGGGTAAGGTGGTCCACACAGTCTATCTAGACCTTGCCAAGGCCTTTGACACCATCCCCCAATCTGGAATCATAGATAAACTTACTAAGCTGGGCATTAATCCCTACATCACCCAATGGGTTGCTAACTGGCTTACTGATAGAACACACACTGTAAAAGTAGCAGACTCCAAACCCAGCTCCAGACAAGTGACAAGTGGAGTACCTCAGGGTTCAGTCCTGGGACCGCTCTTGTTTGGCATCTACTTCTCTGAAGTACAAGCAAACACTAAGAGACTCTGGATAACAAAGTTTGCAGATGACTGCAAACTGGGAGATATTATTGAATCCTCAAATGATGTGGATACTCTACAAAAGGGCCTTACAGAAACAGATGCTTGGTGCCAGAGCCATGGGCTCAAGCTCAATGCCAAGAAATGTATAGTTATCCCCTTTGGGAAAAAACATGTATCTGTGAATTACCATATAGGTGGCAGTACACTAAACTCTGAAAGTTTGATAAGAGACTTCGTGACACAGGTGGACAGTGGTCTCACCTTCAATAACCACATCGCCACAACAGTCAGGAAATCCTTCTATGTGGCACACCTCATCACTAAAGGTTTTTCATCCAGAAAAAAGGAGGTCATTGTCCCACTGTACTCATCCCTCATTAGACCCATTATAGAATACAATGCCCCATTTGGTATGTACCTCTCAAGACATCTGCAACAACTGGAAAGGCCACAGAAATACCTCACTAAAAGAATCATAGGCCTAAAGCAAATGCCCTATGCTGACTGCCTTAAAAAACTCCAGCTATACTCTGTCACATATCGTCTACTCAGAGGCGATTGTTGCTTAACATACAAGGCCATGTCAAACCCAGAGCTGTTGGACATGCTACACTTAAAAAAATCCCAATCCCTCAGAGCCACACGCTCCAGCAATCTAAACCTTGTCATCACAATAAACAAAACATGCTGGAGGGATAGGTTCCTGACCCAGAAACTCCCCAGACTCTGGAATAGATTGCCCATACATGTCAAGCAGAGTACCTCTTCAAAAGGAACCTTGACGATTGGATGGGAGAAAGGAAATTCACCCTGGGGATCACATCAGTTGCCCTGCTAGACAGGGGTCCAGGGAAGTAAATAGTGTGGGAAGAAATAGCCAGGGAATTGTTATGGCTAGGCTTGTATAGGCCCTAGGTCTGATAGCCTAGTACCAACTTATGAACCTATGAACCTATGAACCAGAAGCTACAATTGCAGAAAAGGTCAAAGAGAACAAATTAATGTGGTCTATGCACGTGCAGAAAAGTAGAAGACAATCTGAAGAAGATTTCGGACAAACAGGAATAAGGCAAGAGGAAACAGAGGCATCCAAGCAAAGAGGTGGATGGATTGTGTGACAAAAGATCTGTGACAGTCAGGCATGAGTGTTGCAGGTAGGAGTGCAACACTGAAGCACAGTTCGCATGACACCCTGACCCCATGTAGAAAACAGGAAAAGGAGACTGACGATGATGATGATATAAAAGTGCGGCTGTCATATTATACATCTAAAATACAGTTTCCATATATCACTGCTGAACTATGTAATATACACTAATGAAAGAGTTAATTAGAAAAGCCTTGTGACTTAACATAAGACTTATACCTAGACTCTACTATGCATATTTAAATGATACTGAAGTTGCCACCTAAGAAGATAAAGGAAAGAGAAGACCATCCCTAGAATGTTGGAGACAGGGATTTGTAAGCATTGTTTTATATATTAATATTGTGTTTTATTATATTGCTGGGTATCAGTTGTGTTATTTTAGCATTAAATAGTTTGTATTTCTAGATCATATATGTGATGCTGAACATATCTAAAAGCTTCACAATATCTTTGCACTGATTCTTTTACTTGACATAATATGTTTTTTGTCAAACCATGTATTTTTGAATTAAAGGTGTTTCTTTCTTCAGCGTGCCATGCTTTCCTTGAACTAATATTGTTTTTTTTTATTTGTATAGATAAGTGTTTTTATATCAGACTCAGATTTTTAACTATTTGCATGATCATTGTGCTATTTGGTGTGTACTTTTGCTTAGGTTGTGCTCACAGGACTTCTTCTTCTTTCGGCTTTTTCCAGTTAGGGGTCAGCACAGCGGATCAGCTGTCCGCTCATGATTGGCATTGGAGTTTTATGGTTTCAAGTTGCCAGCCCATCACCCAACCTTCCAAAGAAGGCACACTCACACCTGGGGCCAATTTAGAGTGTCCAATCCACCTACAGCATGTCTTTGGGATGTGGGAAGAAACCGGAGCACCCAGAGGAAACCCACGCGACCACAGGGAGGACATGCAGACTCCACACAGAAGGCACCCCAGCCGAGGATCAAACTGGAGAACCTCTTGCTGTGAGGCGAGGTTGTGCTCACAGGATATGGGTTCTAATTAGGAGACTGACTTTCAGGACCTGGTAACAAGTGAAGTTGTCTTTTATATTTGTATACCCAGTAGCCCTTTTATTTGTTGGCTGTTATTTGATGCAATCCTTTATTTATAAATAGTGATTATCTAGTAGAAGAGCAATCTGGCATCAGTTTAAATGATAACATCACTCATGATTTAACTGAGAATATATGTTGACTTGAAAAAACGTGTTTGAGTAAAAGCCACTAAAATGGCAGAGGTTTAGTTTTGATGCCTACATAAAATCAAGGCATTATACATAGAGGCTTACACATCTTGAAGATGCCAACCTATGGTAATAAATATCTTGAATTACTAAAGCAATGCCAAAGACTAGATGTAAAACTGAGCTTTGATTATATGAACTTTATGACTGAATTTTTTTAAATCTACAGAGAATGAAGCATTATGTTAAGTGAATATGCTAAAGTAAATAAGCTAAAATGCGGAGATAATTTTATCATCTCCTTTAGTTCATATACCAGTAGTTTTGAACCTATGCTTGATGCATCTTGTAGACACTAAAAGGAGAAACATCAATGGGATGTGAATGATTTTAAGCACAGGAACATATTTAAAGGACTTAAGTAAGAGGTATATCATATAGATGCTGAGCATACAACCAATACGTTTACTCTTTGACCTAAAAAAGAGGTTGTATAAGAGCAAGCTCCTAAAATAGTTGAAAAGATGGCATTTAAGGAGTTACATAAAAATCACAATTTAGGTTCCTTATCTATCTGGGTTGATGGCGAAATGTACACAGAGGAAACTCCTGCTGTGCAGTCTTTAACTCAAACCACTCCTATAGGTGCAAGTGGAAATGCTTCAGCCGATATGAATTTTCCCACGATAATAAAACAGCTCCAGTTACCTTTATTACTACAACCAAAAAGATAATCAGACAGAAAAGGAAAAGAAAACACTATGTTTATTAGAGACCAATGACTCAGAAGTGGCTGATAAACAAACACAGGTAAAGATTCATAATATCATACATAATATTTCTGATCAACAGTTGACTGAGTTTGAAACACAACTTTTGAAGAAAGCCATGATCTTTATCCCTATAGCTGCTAGCAGATTAGAAGACAATATTACTGGGATAAGATATTTTACTAGAGCTTTCAATTTAAAATGTATGTCTTTCTTATGGGAGCAATAATGCTTACTACCAATCAGTCATCCAATAGTTAATTCTTTGAAAAAATCACGTGACCATGACATTTAATAATTATATCAGATGTTTTTTGTCTCATTTTAAATGAAAAACAAGATAAAGCTTGACTAGATTTAAAGAATAATTTTGACATGGTCACAAAGGATGCAGATAAGGGGGGCTGATTGATCTATTGATTAAAAATGATTACGTAAAAGCTAATGAATTATTATATGATACCTCTAGCTATAGGAAATGATTATACACTCAAGTAGAAGGAATAACAATGAACGTTAATACAACTACTTACAATGTGCATATGAATGTATATATAACAAGTGATTTATCATTTTTGCATCTTGAATAATCATCTACTATATTTGTATGGTCTGCCAAAAGTACACACAGGTGGTAATCATCTACCTATCAGACCAATCTTGTGTTCTAATGGTTGGATTACAGAACCAATATCTATCTATTTAGAAACTGTGGCTAAAAAGTATTTAGCATTTTTTAAGAGTTTTATAAAACAATAGTGATGATTTTTAAAGCAGTTTATATACATGGGGGGATGATAATTTTGAAATGATTATGTTTGTGACACTGGATATATATAGTGCTTATTTATGAAGATTAAAAATGTTATGGGGCCGAGATTATTACAAAGCTTTTTTTTTGTTTTATCTTTACAGTCTACTTGAACTACTGTTATTACTACATATGTGGATTAATTTTATTGATGCCTGAAAACAATATTGTTATGTTCTATACATATCATCTTAACACAATATTCAGAGGTGGCCATGGGTAATCCCATAATTAACAATTATATTGATTCGGTAAACCCTATCTGAGAGCAAGATCATATTGATAATGAGTGTAACCCCTTAAATGAGAAAAAATTTGTTTTTCAAGAGTTTTGTTGATGGCATATATTTGTTGTGGAAGGAAACAATAATTGAGTTGAATAATTTTTTACTATATTAACTCCACTTGTGTGATTTTTAAAGTTTATGATGATAGCATCACAACATGTGATAAACTTTTAGATATATATTTACCATGCAATAACTCTAATTCTGAAACTTCAATTTACAAGAAAAAGCTACAGAAGGTCACATATTTACATAAAGAAAATATGGTTCCTTAACATATTTTTCCAAATGTTGCCCATGGACAGAAGAAATACTGAATTTATTTTGGAGTTGGATACTTTAATAGAATAGCTTAAAGAGAGAGGATATGATGAAAATTACTTATCAATATGAATTGAAAGAGAATAAAAAGCAAAACATAATAACAATAATAATAATCAACATCATAATAAACTTGTTGAAAAGAAAGGATTAAAACCTTGTTTCAAGTTTTTCTGTAAACATTTAGCTGATGATTTTATGTTTTTGCATTCCTTGCCAAAGATAAAAATATAATTTCAATATATTAACCACCATTAATATAAAGAATATAATTTATTTGATGAGATGCCTGTTATGCCCTTTGATTTATATAAGGAAAAGTAATAGAAAGTTTAATAATTGCATGAGTGAGCACTATTTGGCTATTTGTAGATGTGAGACTACCAATGACATATACAAGCATATAAAGAAGGAATGGGACTTCCTGATACTGAATTAGTCAAAACCTGTGTGAGAAGTGGATATGATTCCATACTGACAGAAGGTAGATAAAATAAGCAGATCTGTAGTTTAAGACTGGACCATTTTCCAGGTCTAAATGATACTTGTAGTGTAAAATCACAATTATATATTAAACCGATTAGATAATGAAATTTAAGGTGGAACACATATAGATCATATTATTTAGAGAGATTAATATATGATCGTGGTTTGATTTTAAATGGTGTAGACACACACACACACACACACACACACACACACACACACACACACACACACACACACACACACACTCTGCTTCTGTTCCCAAGCCCTGTCCACCTGGTGATGTATGAATGCCATCCTGTGCAATGGATACACCTGAAAGAGTTACTGGATTAAACTATTTTGCTGAAATTCACCACTCTCTGACCTTTCCCTCCTATCAGTGAGCCTTCAAAGTGACTACAAAAAGCCCCAGCTCAAGGGAAAACTTCGCCTACCTCCCATTGGATGCTATATCTCACACCCAGCATATTTATTAAATGTTAATGTATGTAAAACTTGAAGTGGTTTAATTAATAGTATGTTTTACTCTGTAGTTAATTAAATGGTCCCTCACACATCACCAAGCCCGGTAATAGCCCCCCTCTCCTCAATGTCTGCTCTCTAATCTTTATCTGCAAGCCACAATTAAGCCTCTTTCCTTGCAGTAAACCCTGTAGTGGCCTTCAAAAGTTTCCCAAATTGTTACCCGCTCTTAATCTTACATTAATTTATTCTGATCTTCCTAGCTCCTTTCTTTTACATTTCTGCATTTGGTTCCCATCTCTCTCCCACCCAGCATACTCTCTTCTCTCTGCTTACTGCATTTTTTTCCCCTTAACTACAGTACAAATACTACTGACCTTTTACAGTCTTTTCCAGTTTCTCTACTGCAATACTTTACATTCCCTTAACTTACCTTCATAATATTGCACTGATATCAAGGTCCATACTAAAATATGCTTCCCATTTGTATGGATATGTAAATTACTTTTTCTGTACCAGATGTTATAATATTTTTTCTGTATGTTGGCAGTACGCCAAATTTATTAATTATGCAGACTTCACCTGCAATGCACACACTTTGTTGAATAGTGAGAAAAAATGTTTCTCCCTGCATGTGGCCTTCAGACTACGTAAGTCAGTACTGTGTTTGATTTCTTACTGTGCTGAGACTGTAGACTGAGTCATACTGGTGTTCACCTCTTTATACTTACTTTTCTGACCGATGCCTTTCTCTCTTGTATATATCTATGTCCAAGACATTTGGCTTCCTTCTGTGGGGTACGGAATATGCAATGCTATGTAACAGTTTTGAAGCAGCCGGCAGCAAACAAGAGAAAACTTAGCTTTCAGGAAACAAATACATATAGTGCTGTTAGATCTCACTTGTCTGTAAAATACTTCTATGTTAAGTTCTGTTACTTAATTCTACATTGGATAGTAAGACATTTTCATATGAGCTGCTTTCTGGGAACTATCTGCATTATAATACAATTCTTTTAAAATGCTTAACACTAAGAAATAATTTCATCACTAATATGGTTGAATTTAGATGCACTGCCTTTTTTTTACCAACATTGCCTTTGAATAAATGCTTTTTTTCTTTCTGAAAGTGTTATATCCAATGAGTAATATGTATGCTTTATGCTGGTATTGTAATTAGATTTGAATCCCACAGTTACAAAAATTTAACACTAAAGTAAACAGGCAAAAATAATTAGTTATGAAGCAACTTTAGTCATTTTTATGAGTATCATAAAGTGAATAACTGCTTGCAAAATAATTTATCAATACAGATAACTGAATAAATACTATTGCATACAAAGGCAAGTTTCCTTCCATTATTTTCTTCTAGACAAGTTGATGCTCACCAAAAGGCTGTTTGGAAGCATGCCAGTTATAAGATACCGTGCAATTAGAGGCACATCCTGCTATATTTAAAACTTAAATACCATGCTGGCTAAATTTCTTTCATTTTCTATTATTCTCTTGTATATGTCCACTTGTAACAATTTTCAGCAACAGGCCTTGCACCTATACTTTCAAGTCAGATGCATTCAATATTTATATTTCTTATGCCATTATTTTATCCAAATGCATGACTTACACAAAGGGCATTAATATTCTGGCCTGTTTCTATCCTCATAGTAATTTACATGTCACACAACAGTGGCATTTGTTTCTCATCTGCATCACAAACCAGAGAACTGAATATATAAAAGTATTCTTTGAGCCTAATAGGCAGCCATAACATGCTACAATAAATAATACATTTATAAATGTACATGATATATTGAAGTGCATGTTATGCCTATAGATGTATGTCCCTTAATAATCTTTACAGTTAGACTGCCCTTGCATTCTTTTATAGATGTAGAAGCTTTCAACGCAGGCATTGCCTGTCAGTCATAGCCAAGAAGAGATACTCTGCAAGTAAGACCCAAATGCAAGGCAGAAAACAATCCAAGTAGACAAAAAGGCTTTTTTATCCCACTGAGGAAATCCTGCTGGCTGAAACTGGTCTGGGTGTTTATTATTAAAAGTTTATATACTTTATACATCAGCCTTTGGATGTTTTTTTTTGATGCTTTACACTGAACTTGATGCTGGCAATTTTTTTCTACCTATCAGTCATAGCCCATTAAACTGACATTTTTTGTACACAGTGGTCATATATGAAGCCAGCAAGAAGAGAGTATTATACTGTTTAATATTAAAATGTCAACATGAGAATGCACGCATATGAAAAATTCTAACTACAGATGTTTAAATGTTTCATATGTTGGCAGTCTCAATGTTCAAATGTTTATATTAGCGAATACACTGTGCATTCACTAATATAAATGTGAAGATCTGTACAGAGTTTGCGGTACAGTGCGGTTAGGGAAATTCATCCCTTTCCTCACTGTAGTGCAGTCTCAGAGTTGCAATCTATAGTTAGCGAGGTGCAGGGGAGTTTGCCCCCCTGTAAAAATGGGTTGTTCCTTGCAGGAGTATGGGACTTCAAGCTAAGGATGACATATTGGGTAATTGGCGTAAAATGTCGAATTCAACATTTTTGGCAACAATCCATGTTTTTCGCCAGTCTAACCTTCCAGTGTTATGATTTTTCGGTGTTATTTTTTGATTTTTAGTTACATTCTTTTTTTATTTTCGATTTTTTAATAGTAAACCGTATTATCCTATATCCATGTATATGAATTGGATTAGTATGTTACCAGCAAATGAGCATTTTCCTGTTTGACATCAGGGTTGTTTAGTTTCACATTTGTCAAAACAACATTAGAAGCATCAGATAACACAACATGGTCTTAATTTCAACATTAATTCATACTGTCTCACAGAGTATACAAGGTTGTTTTAAACTGGTCATCAAATATTTCCTACAGAACTGCACACAGATGTGCAGGAACAAAAATCACTGCAGAAGACTGCTAGTGGATGCATTTCTCTCATACTCTTACAGGAAGATTAGCTGTCCTTCATTCAATTACCTTTTGTTAGTGTAAGGAAGGACAGCATTTTCTGAGTGCTACAAACCAGAGTTAGCTGTTTATTGTCAAAATCAATTGTGATGAGAAAACTGTCTTACCTTGCAGAAAAATTTTAAACAAAGCTGATTAAATGCATTTCCAAAACTGTATTTATCAAGAAATGATAGTCTCATATCACAAAGAAAGATCATTAACATGCAAATCTAAGGAGTCCATTTTAAAAACTAGAGAATAGGAAATGCTCCACCTGTTAACAGAATTCGTAGAAGAAATAGAACTGACTTTTATGGATTCAAGCCAAACACTGATGGCTATCTGAAATGAGTATCTGACAGCAGTGATTGCTTCATGAGTGGTAAGTTACGGATATAGAAAATAATGCTTCTTGTCTAGCAAAAACCAGGATGAACTGAATGAACCTGAATGTGACAGATTGTGAAGATGATGACTGGGTCATGGAAACTTAAGACAATTTTGATTAGCCATCATTGATAAATACACAAACCTATCAAGAAAATGTTCTAAACTACACTACCATATTTCTGTTCTACTTATGTGTGAAATAACAGCTGTTCTGCTATGCTCGCCTTAACAGTAAAATGAAAGCCAGATATAACAAGCTGTCTCTTTAAGCTGCCTTTACACATTGCATCATCACTAAATTCACTAATGCAGATAACTCTCCAGTAAATGAAAATATATATTTCAAAAGGAAATGGAGGTGAAGTGTAATACTCTGTAGTGAACCTATCATTATACAAGTGCAAATTCAGTGCTATTTGTATTGGATTGGTCATGATATAATTCTGAAGTTGTTAGGTGGGGCAATACACACACACAAAAAAAAATGAAAACCTCTGGTACTGGCAACATTCGCCGCATACAACTGAGTTACAAGAAGGAATATAACCAATAGAAACATGGCTGAGTCATACAAAGCTGCTACATAACATCAGAAGAAAAGAAATAAAGTTGTAATCTTTTCCAGAAAGATATAAGAAACAAACAAAGCAAAGATCTTTACAGTTCAAAACAGAGCTCTGCAATATAAATACAATATTTCAAGCATCTTGACATACATCCAAATTATTATTTGAAATGTGTTTGTTAAGGCAAATGTGTTTTTCTGAATGTTAAGAAAATCCAGGCCTTGCTTATTTAAAAAAAAAAAAAAAAAAAAACTTGCTTGATTCTATTGAAAGTAGCATGACTAAATCTTTCCCAGTACTAATTCTGCTTGTATAAAATAATGTAGTGTTGACCTATGTCAATCAAAAGGATTATAATAAAATATCTACTGCTTCTCCCCGGACTGTCAGCATAACAATCGGGACAAACAGCTAACAACAAAAGTCTTATGCTGCCTACCTTAAAGGTTAAAATTGCCAACCCGCTCATCTGCAGCCACTGCAGACCCTCTACAAGCAAAAATCACAGGTTACCTGTCAGAAAAGCATTTCGAGTTCTTAGGTAAGCATTTTGCTAAAGAATCCAGGAGACAGGAAAAATCTAGGTTTAAATCATTTAGGCTGACTACACCTGCCAGCTAGAATGCTGTGCCTTTAGCAACAATTACCATTACCTCATATACTCATTCTTGTTGGAGTAACAGTGAATTCTTACCAGTATCATCAGGACAGCTGCAAAGCAAATGGATGTTGTGATGAGTAGTGTAAAAGATGAGCCTCTTAAGGAACTTTATAAATGTTGAATCAAACAACCATGAAACTAGAATCCATGCCATAAAGCAAGGCTATGATACCATGGATATGTATCTATATCTACATCCGTGTCATTTCAATGGTCCAGCCTTACCTGGATATTTTATACAGTAGCTCCTTAATGTGCCTTTGGAAAAGGGTTTACTTTTTGGACCTACTCGCAAAGAAGTATTTAAGAAATGAGAAGAGAAAAAGAGGAAAAGAACATTCAGTTTGTCCAGTGACTTTTTCATCTAGTAGTTCGTAGGTACAGTAGGAATTATCCCTGATATAGTAACAGTTTGTATGAGCAGCTGAGGGAAAAAAGGGCTCCTGAGGAAAGCCCATGTAGAAGGAACAGGACAAAAAGCAGATAATAGGGTGGGAAAATCTATCTCTGAACTGTCCCTGAGTTTGTTGAACATTCTTAATTTTGCCTTATGTGTTTGCCCTGTTCCTCACAAATGTTCTGATTTTCTGGTTCATTTCTGAGCATTACAGTCAGTAAATCAATCAAGACATCAGAGTTTCAGCCTGCTTATTCTTTGAGAAATGCATGCTGATACAAAACCAGTTATTCTATTAACTTTTGTAAGTGAATTAGAGTGATAATTAAAAATGTCTCTGATTTTTTTACCTTTGTTTTCTTCCCCTTATCATTTTTGACATTTTTGCTGATGCTTAAGTAAAGAATTTGAGAACTACACAGAAACCATATCTCCTCCCAGAGAAGAAGGGACCATTTCATTTCACTCTGCCTTTCCATTTCATTCACCCTTCAACTCACCCTTTTAACATCAAGAGTTGTAAGAAAGACAATTCAATTTCAAAAAGCAACTTGTTTAAACTGATACCTTATTAAGAGGGATTATTACCTCACACTAGAAGATAAAATTCATGTTCATTTTCCCCTTCATTAAAATTGCCAACCATCAGTCACATGACCATATCAGTCTAATCTTAATATTCATCAGCTACCACATCCATGGAACACAAAAATAATTGTCTTACAGAGCAAAGAAGTTAATATTGAAAAAAAAAGATAGTCCTTGGAGGCATGTTTTAGGTGACTTAAAGGTAAGCCAGTTCTTAAAAAAATCAAAACATTAAGTTTGCAAGTTCTGCTCCCTCTCTGTGCTCATTTAGGAATTATTAATTGTTGTACTAAAGATGAGGGATACCTACTAACAGCTCAATTCACAAGGAGTGCAGGCAGTTCATCCTATCTACAGCAAGGACATGAAAATATTTAAATTCTTGACAATTTTGATATCCACTGCTCTCAGGGTATTCATCAAATGTTGGATTCAAAAGACTGCCTTATACAAATCACATCAATGGAGGAATATAACAACTCCTTAAAGTACATTTATTAGCACATAATTAGCCTGGTATCTCATGAACCTGCAGCAGTCAAGTTTGATACAAGCTTCAACAAAGACTTTCTTGGCATCAGTACTGGACACTAAATAAGACAGGCAATTACTATCAATGAGAAACTACTTCACTGTACGTTTCTTTGCCTGAGTGGCAAGGATGTTCTTCAACACATTGGGATATAGGTCTGTCTCTATTCTAATGGTGCCTTTAGCTGAGACTACACAAGATGAGAAGTTAGTGATGAAAGGAATCTTTTTGAGTAGCACAGCTGTCCTTCAGAAACTATTATTTCCCTGTTACCTTCCATCCATGGAACTGATGCATCTTTTACAAACTCTAAGGCTGAGCTCAGTAACAATGTGTAAGAGTGACAGCCACCCATCCTCTGCATAGTCAGTATTCACAGTGAAGGGGTAACTGAGGCCCAATGCTTAAATATGTGTTGGCTTATTTTACATATGTTATAAAAATAGTTTCAGCTGGGTGACTGCTGTGGTGCAGCGGTTAGTGTTGCCGCCTCACAACAAGAGTTTATCTGGTTCAATCCTTGGCTGTGGTGCCTTCTGTGTAGAGTCTGCATGTCCTCCCTGTGGTCGCGTGAGTTTCCTCTGGGTACTCTGGTTTCCTCCCACATCCCAAAGACATCCTTTAGGTGGACTGGACACTCTAAATTGGCCCTAGGTGTGAGCGTGTGTGTGCCTTTTTTTGAAGGTTGGGCACTGGGCTGGCAACTCGACACCGTAAAAACTCCACCGCCAATCATGAGCAGACAAGTGATCCACTGTGGTGAACCCTAACCTGGAAAAGCCAGAAGAAGATAAAAAATAGTTGCACCTATAAGATATTTGATAAGTGATAAAAGCTATTGGGTTGTGCTGTCATGAAATACATCTTGAGAATATTTATGTGTTCATAGGTGTGTACTAGGCTAACAACCTCTAGGGTCTTTATATGCCTAGCCATGAGTCCCAAATCTCATCAAGTTCTGGTACCCTTGATAAGTGTAAGCAAGGGATTGGGAGATGAAATACTCACATTCAGTAGCAGGATCTAGGGTGGTTAAGGGCAATAAAAGAAAAATGTGTCTATGCATTCGATTAGCAAGTAAAGTTAAGGGGAAGATTTAACTAGTGATAAGAATAGACGGGGTGGGAATACAGAAGAAATGCACTACAAGAAAGCTTGCAGAAAGGCAACAAACTAGTTGAGGGCAGTTAAGGAGCAGGCTGAAAAGCAGTTTGCAAAAAGTGACAAAATAAAAAAGTGTTATTTAGTCATAGTAAAGAGGAAGGTAAGGACAAACCTCTCTATGGTGAGCAAAGCTATGAAGGATTCTACACACAACAGGGAATGTAACAGTAATTAAATTAATAGTTTGCCTTTTTCCAGAAGAACAGGTAGAGTCCAAAGCCATTTTAACATTGAGTAAAGCAGAGTGGGGACAACAATGGATGGACACAAAGGGAGAGACAAAGGTGGTCGAAAGAGAACTGAATGCCTTGTAGAAGGAGCCATGTTAGAATTCTGTCCAGGCTGGGCAGGAATGTGACCAGTGTGTCTGCAAAACACCTGACAAAGAGAAATAGAAAAGAGGATGTGTTGTACCAAAGTTCAAGGTTAAACCAGAAAGAGATCTGGTAAGCTATAGGTCTGCTCACCTAAAACAAATATCAAGACACATCATGGAAAAATTAAAAGGGTAGTTTGGTTGCTGTCTGGCTGAATACTTGACTAAAAGTATTTCATGTACAATTCCTTCAAATGGGTTTCATTAGAACATGACAGAAGAATGCCACTTGGTGTATTCTATTTGGATTTTAACAAGGCTTATGAATTGGCTCCCACACAGGAAAGTGTTAAAGGAACTGAATTAACTAGGTATAGCAACCAAGACTGTGGTTATGATTGAAAGACAGGAAATTGAGGGTTATAGTGAGATGCACATTCGAAGTTATAATGGGAGTGATTAATGTATTACCTCCGTGGTCAGTTCTGTGTCCAGTACTGCTCAATATGTTTGCTGTCATGGATAATGTTCTAGAGAAGGGACTCATTCCCACTTCTACAGATAAAGCAGTGGTAGCTGTGCTGCTGAAGGATGGGAGAAATCTAAGGAGATACTTATATAACTTTAATCAGTAAAAAGTCGGCAATTGAGATTAGGTGAAAACAAAATGCCAGACACTGCATTTTGGTTTTAACAACTCTAGTATAATGCGTCAGCTAGGGAAAATGAAATTAATAGTAGCTGGAAAAGGTTCTATGAAAAGTTATCATAACTAAACCTGAGAGCAATATTAAGGCTGTACAATGAGTATTGTGTACAGATCTATAAGACATTAGTGGAGGAGGAGAACATGTTAGAAGGTATTCAATGGGAACCCCCTCAAGAAACATTTATAAGAAAAGGGAAAAATATACAGAACCTAGAGCATCTGAAACTGTCATTACTAAAAACATAAAGGAATAAGGGGATATGACATAAAAGAATATGTGGGATATGACATAAAGGAATAAGTGGGGTATGACATAGGTAAAATACATGGGATATGACATAAAGGAATAAGTGGGATATGACATAGGTAAAATAAGTGAGATATGACATAAAGGAATAAGTGGGATATGATATAGGTAAAATAAGTGGGATATGACGAAGGAATAAGTGGGATATGACATAAATGAATAAGTGGGATATGACAGAGGTAAAATAAGTGGGATATGACATAGGTAAAATAAGTAAGATATGACATAAAGGAATAAGTGGGATATGACATAGGTAAAATAAGTGAGATATGACATAAAGGAATAAGTGGGATATGACATAGGTAAAATAAGTGGGATATGACATAAAGGAATAAGTGGGATATGACATAGGTAAAATAAGTGAGATATGACATAAAGGAATAAGTGAGATATGACATAGGTAAAATAAGTGAGATATGACATAAAGGAATAAGTGGGATATGACATAGGTAAAATAAGTGGGATATGACATAGGTAAGTGTGATTATGATACAGAACTTCAAACGGTCATACTGCATAGGAAGGAAAAGGGAAAGAGAATGGGATACAGGCAACAGACTCTTAGGACCAATTACTATATAAATCTTTGAAAGTACTTTTACACGGACAGAGAGAGAAAGAGAGTTGTAGACTAATGAAATGTACTGCTAGAACATGGCATGGAAAAGAACTGCATGGATAGAACTAATACAAAAGAAACTGAGGAGCATCACTATATATGAGGCCTTTATGGAAATAAAGCTCAGCGTTCCTTAAACAGTCATACTGATGTGCATGTTATACAAGCCAGGGTCAATAATGTCCAGTGAAATTGTTGTAATGTCAAGCAGCCTAATGAGCCAGCAACTCAACAGTCACTGTATTGCACTGTAAATCTGTACATAGATTGACAGGTACTCCTCATTTGTAAATATGTATGTACTAAATTGCTTATGACATTTCACTTTCTACTGTAGTTTTTTCTTTGTATTATTACCTGTACGCTCATGCAACATGCTACTTTCTGCATTTTAGCTGTTTTGCAGTAAGGATTGTTCCATAATATATATTATACTTTTTGTGCATGGTACCACACTTTGTTTTTGTATAACCATATTTGCTAATACTTATGTTATAACTTAAAATGGTCTTTGTGAAAGATCACTTACATACTGAACAAATGTAAAAAGATAAATAAATAACTAGATTATCCTATTTCTTAGACTAAAATATATTTGGAAATAGTAATAGACCACCGCGCAACAGAATCCTTAGTTAGTCAAACTGAAGATAAATAGTAGAAATAAAACTTCGGACTCTGCACGACAAATAAAATTAAGAATTTATTTGGTAAGCGCTTTCTTTTTTTCATGCGCTTCCTCAGACCATAAAAACAGTAATACAACTGTGTACTCTTATATAGCAGCTGCAAAAGCAATAATTAATTGAAACAATCAACTTAATAAGCAATTAATTAGAAATGGATAAAGAATGCAGGCTTAAAGATGCATTGACATTAAAAGCAGACATCTATCAACAAAGCAGCTATGAGACTGCTATGAAAACACAAAAAGGAGACTAAAAAATGCTAACATGGAATATTAAGAAGTGTATATAACTAAATATTGTAAATATATGTTAAAACATCACAGTACATTCATTAAAGCTAAAAGTACATATGAAATATGCATGAAGGTGTGTGTTATTAACACAACAAGTTAAAAATGCAAGAACCTTTTACGTATAAGCTCACAAAGAATGCTTTTGCTTTGGCAAAACACGTGCAATGCTTCCCTAACCATTCCTTTGTGTTTAGGGTACTAGAAATTGTAGCACCCAATGTTAGAGGGGGAGACTGTCAGAATTTTTTTGAACTTAAGGAACTAAAATGGATACCGAGGTTAAAAGGGCATTATCCACCAGGTTTGAACCTATATGTTTCTATAAAACCCTACCTTAATACACGTAGATGAGATTTAGGTGGAACAGTCTCTTTGCACTCATGAGTTCACCTTTTATGTTTTCCCCCACCCCCATTTTTATGAGGTTTCCTTCTTTTTAGTTACCTCTTGTTTGTTAAATAGGTTTATAGTTTCATTTTGGTTTTTGTAGACTTATCTTTGTATGCTTTCATCATAAGACCAGGTTAGTTTATTTGTGAACAGTGACATATTTGACATTTTCTTTTTTGCTAGATGGTTATTCTTTGTGAGCTTAAAAGGTTCTTGCATTTTTAACTTGTTGTGTTAATAACACACACCTTCATGCATATTTCATATGTACTTTTAGCTTTAATGAATGTACTGTGATGTTTTAATATATATTTACAATATTTAGTTATATACACTTCTTAATATTCCATGTTAGCATTTTTTAGTCTCCTTTTTGTGTTTTCATAGCAGTCTCATAGCTGCTTTGTTGATAGATGTCTGCTTTTAATGTCAATGCATCTTTAAGCCTGCATTCTTTATCCATTTCTAATTAATTGCTTATTAAGTTGATTGTTTCAATTCATTATTGCTTTTGCAGCTGCTATATAAGAGTACACAGTTGTATTACTGTTTTTATGGTCTGAGTGAAAAGTACCAAATAAATTCTTAATTTTATTTGTCGTGCAGAGTCCGAAGTTTTATTTCTACTACTAAAATATATTTCCCGTCTTTAGTGATCCAGTACTAACTAATAAACTCATATATTAGATGGCTTAACCTCACAATTTGCCTGCTTATCCTTATGCAGTCTTTTGTTTATGATTCAATTCTTCTGGTGCTCATGATTGAATCTAAAACCCACAACCCATATGCAATAGAATAGTCATGGGTATCAGAGATAGCCTAAATACCATATATATGTAGCATTCAGGAATGTTCTGCTATTTCCCAGTCTCTTGGCATAATACCACATAGTACACAATGCTATTAGGTTGCTGGAATGCATGCAGATTCCATTTCTGTGGTTGCCACGGTAGCTGCCAAAGTCAGTATTCTCATTTACTTCAGCACGTTGGTCCTCACCAAAAATAAGTAGCAACTTATTCTACAAACTCTTCCCTCATGGTGGAAAGATAAGCTGATTCTTGGCATGTTGATCCTGCCCTCCCTCCACCAGCAGCAGCTCATTACTCCCACTTACCAACAGTTTGGTACCCACCACTATGTCATTAGGCCAGCTCATAGGGTCTATCGACACACAGCAGTTCAGTGGGATGATGGTTTAGACCACAGAGAATGCACATATTGAGAACTTTATGGAGAAAAGCTCAGAGTTCCTTAAAGAACAAGTGATCATTCCTTTCTCACTGGTTTATTTTATATAAAATACAAGCAAAACCTTCTCGGACCACCATAACATAAAAAAAATAAACTAAGATAAAATAATGTATTAGAGGCCAAACAAAAATAGCACTTTCAGGATATCTCCCTTCCTCTGATCCTGCAGTTTTCCATTCCATTACAGTTTAAAAAGTTCCAAGTAACCAGTAGAACTCATAGAATTGGTCTATGCCCCTTCAGGGTAGGTTCCAGGGGTATCAGTATATTCAAGCCAGGATAGTAATCTGCATGCTAGTCAGCAATCCATTTAATTTCACTATACTCCATGAGGTTATCCAAATTACAACCTCTTCTATCATTTGTTATCAGCTGCAAAACCATGAATTTAAAGCTGTGCCCTGGATTAAAAGCAATATGGTGCACCATGGCACTATGTTTAGTCTTCAGCTTAATGTCACTTACATGTTGAAGGATCTGTTCCTTCAACATTCTGTTGGTTTTACCAACATAGAAAATACAATCAGAGCACTTTGCCAAGTAAATAAAATCCCTGTTGTGACAATAAGCATATAATCTGGGTTCATAGGTTCTCTTAGTTACACCGTGTTGAAATATATTAACTGAAGAAAGACAACAGGCTTCGCAACTTCTACAAGGGAAAGTTCCCAATCGGTTCAACAGTTTACGTGCATCAATTGATGGACATACCACCCTACACAGCAGTCTTTTTAAGATCACATTGTTTTTAAAATTAAAGGAAGGTCTATCACCAACTATACTCCTAAGTTTCTCAACAACCATAAGGATTCTCCAATTATCTTTAATAATATTACAAATCTTCTGAAGTTCACTATTAAAGTGAAATGTCACTCTGAGTGGAATAAAATTTACAGTACCCAATCCAGATTGCATATGTCTCTGCAGATGGGATCCATATCAAGGTTGACCCTTGGTACTCCTAAGCATTTTTACTTGTTCATTACTTGATTCACAACTGAATCTTTATATCCTCGTACTTTAAAACTATGGGCTAAATCAATACGCTCTTCCTCATACATGTGTTCTTCCATACAAAGTCTGGAAGTTCTAAGAGTCTGACCCTTGATTATATTGCTATAAACATGTTTGGGATACATGCTATCCCATACTAACAAGTTATTCTTCCAACAGGGCTTCTTGTAGATTCTGGCTCTGTATCTGATTGTTGGAACTAAAATCTATTGTAACCTGCAAGAAATCTATAATTCCATCTGACAGGTTAATAGAAAAGTTAAAAAAAAAATCAGAACTCATCTTCAAATACTTAATAAACAAACGTAATTCATTTCCTTTCCCAGACTACAACAGAAATACATCATCGACAAATCTTTCATAAAATAGCAGCATATTCTCCCATGGATTCTTGTCACTAAAAACAACTTGTTCCTCCCAAAAAGCCAGTACTAGGTTTGCATATGTATTGGCACATGCAGTGCTCAAGGTTATTTCCCAGTGTTGCCAATAGTACTTGTCATAAAAAAATAAATACATTATTCTCCAAGATCAACTGTGAAAACAAACAAATTTGTTAACTAGAAGAGTTATCCCAATGACACTTCTTATTAAGAAATTCTCTAACTGCGGTTCTTCTATAAACATTTGGAATAACCATAAATAGACTATGTACATTGTACATCCAGTGCAACTGCTAATATTTCTTTTGGAGTTGCAGTAAATCCATCCATAAAAGCTAATAGAAATCCCAAAAAATGTGCTTTATCTTTTAACATGGCTCACACCTCAGATAATGTAGGGTTCAGCTTATTCTCCACCCACAAAGAAAGATATTCAGTGACCCACTCCTGGCCTGACACAATTGGGCTAAAAGGGGGATCTGTCTTATGTTTATGTATTTTGGGTAGTCCTTTCAAAACTGGTATCTTTGGGTGTTCAACAACCACAAAAACAAAGATCTCTTCATTTATTATTCACAAAATCAACATCTCTTTGAGTCCCTTGAACATTTGCAGCTAGCCTATTAGCTTGTACTATGTCTATTTTTAAATAGGTTCTCTCTTCTTGTAACAATTTCTGCATTCTTTCCAAATAAAAACACCAATTCATAAGTACTACAGTGCCACCTTTATTGGCTGCTCTAACAACCAACTCATCATTATTCATGTTTATTCAAGGCTACTCGTTCTTTCCTGCTGAGGTTATAAAAACTCTGGTGTCTATGTGAGCACAGAACCTCAGTAACCTGATCTTCACAATCTTTAAGAAAAGTATCCACTACCCACTGAGGTGGGGTATATAAATACTTGTTTTTTTTTCAACCGAGGCTTTCCTTGAGTTGTAGATACCTGATAAAACATATTTCTAAGTGTTAAATTTTGACCGACTATTTTCAAATCAATAATAACTTCATGTAAGTTGGTCCAATTGGACGGTATAAAATTGAGCCCTTTATTCAACACCTTGAAATGAAATTCATTTAGGATGACACTAGACAGATTATATACCAGTTCATTATCTTCCTTTTCTATAATTACATTGATAATTGTCTGCATTTCATCCCCCTGCTAGAGGAATGTAACCTCTATGTAAGCTTCAGTTTCATTGGAAGTAATGTAAAAAACAAATGGTACACATTTAAATTTGTCTTAGGCCTTGCACCCAATGCTAAAACATCATTAGCACTAGGAACATCCATCAATACTACAGTCTGTTGTTTACACATGTCCACATTCCGACATTCAGACGCCTTGGAGGGACTAGAAATATTTTTCTCTTTACATGGTGAAATAGGCGTTTCTAGTACTGTGTTAGTATCATAACTGATGGACTGTTTTACTGTTGCATCTTTTCTGGCCTTCAAATTTGGCCATAGAAATATGTTCCCTTTCATAAAATCATCAAAGTCTCTTTGTAACTTTTTCATTTTCTGTTGTTGTTTTAGCTTACTATCATAAAATGTCTCAGTATATAACAAATCATCCATTCTAGTCAAAAAGACAAAACTGGAAATACTTCGTTCAAACTCATGTTGTCTTTTCTCTATATCCCATATGAGTTGCTTCTCACTCTGTTCAAAAAATTGAATTAAGAGTTAAATATATCTAAAATTCTTTTCTATGTTAATCCTTTGCCATTGTGTGAGTAGTTCCAGAAAGGTCTCACCATAATTAGGCATGCATAAAATATGAAGACCATGAGATTTAACTTTAAAATGTAAACTGGCTTCCAAATGAAGCTGTTGCCACTGAAGCCATTTAAGCTTATACAGATCCATTCTCTAGTTCACAGAACAACTTATCAAATGACTCACAATCATTCAAATCAGGCTCTTCACTTGGCAGATATTCTCTGGTTAAGTCCATCTTAATGAGTGGATTAATGTCTTTGTATGTAATTCTCTTAGTTCGGTCCTTGAAAGGTTTAGAAACAGGCATAACAGGTTAATATCCCAATTCAGTGGGATCCCCATCCACTCCAGCCATGTGTATTCTTTGCAGTAAGACAATCCAAAGTAAAAATGTAGCGGACAAGCCCAGGAGCATTAAAGGACCACAGTAGTACAAAAATACCAAATACAAGCAAAACCTCCTTGAAACACCACTGTAAATGGCACAAATTTATTAAACTTAAAACATAATAAAATAAAATAATGTATTAGAGACCAAACAGGATTAGCACTTTCAGGCTGTCACCCTTCCTCCTCCCCTTTAGGACCAATTGTGTCAGGTCAGGGCTGAGTCGCTGAATATCTTTCTTTGGTGGAGAATATGCTGAAGCCTTTGTTAGTTGAGGTGCCAGCTGTGTTAAAAGATACAGCACATTTTTTGTGATGTCTATCAGCTTTTATGGATGGCTTTACTGCAACTCCCAAAGAAATATTAGCAATTGCAATGGAAGTAAAAAGCCTATTTACAGTTATTCCAAATGTTTATGGAATAACCGCAGTTAAAGAATTTCTTAATAAGAAGTGTCATTGGGACAACTTGTCTATTTTACAGATTTGTTTATTTTTACAGTTGATCCTGGAGAATATATTTATTTTTTATACCCAGTACTATTGGCAATGCTGGGGCATATCCATGGGCACTGCTTGTGCCAATACATATGCAAACCTAGCACTGGCTTTTTGGGAGGAACAAGTTGTTTTTAAGTGATAAAAATCCATAGAGGAATATGCCAGTATTTTTTAAACGATTTTTCAATGATGTATTTCTTTTGTGGTCTGGGACAGTAAATTAATAATGTTTGAGGAGTATTTGGAGATAAGTACTAATTTTTTAAAGTTTTCTATTAATGTTTCGGATGGAATTATACATTTCTTAGATATTAGAATAGATTTTAGTTCTAACAATCTAATACTGACCAGACTCTACAAGAAGACCTGTTGGAAAAATAACTTGTTTGTATGGAATAACATGCACCCTAAGCATGTTTTTAGCAATATAATCAATGGTCAAACCCTAGAACTTCCAGACTTTGTAAAGAAGAGCACATATATGAGGAAGAGTTTACTGATTTGGTTTGTAGATTTAAGTACAAGGAAATAAAGATTCAATTGTGAATCAAGAAATGCAACTAGCAAAAATGCTTAGGAGTATCAAGGGTCAAACTTGGTATGGATTCTATCTGCAGAGAGATATGCAATCTGTAGTGGGTACTGTAAATTCTAGCTGAGAGTGACACTTCAGTTTAATAACAACGCTGAGAAGATTTACAATATTATTAAAGATAACTGGAGGATCCTTATGGTTGATGAGAAACTTAGGAGTATAGTTGGTGATAAACCTTCCTTTAGTTTTAAAAACAACGTGAACTTGAAAAGACTGCTGCATAGGGAGATATGTCCATCAATTGATGCAAGTAAAATTTCGAGCCAACTGAGAACTTTCCCTAGTACAGGGTGCAAAGCCTGCTGTTATATTTCCTCAGATAATATGTTTCAACATCCTATTTCTATGAGAACCTATGAACCCAGATTATATGCTTATTGCCACAGTAGGCATCTTATTTACTTGGCAAACTGCTCTGATTGTATTTGTTTTTATGTTGGTAAAACCAACAGAATGTTGACGGAACAGATCCTTCAACATGTAAGGGACATTAAGCCGAAGACTAAACACAGTGCCATGGTGTAGCATATTGCTTCTAATCCTGGCCACAGCTTTAAATTCATGGTTTTGCAGCTGATAGAAGAGGTGGTGATTTGGTTAACCTCATGGAATATAGTGAAATATAATGGATTGCTGACTTGCATGTGGATTACTATCCTGGCTTGAATGGGATGACACTTCTGAAACCTGCCCTCAAGGTCCATAGACCAATGTTATGAGTTCTACTGGTTACTGGAAATATTTAAACTGTAATGGAATTGAAGACTGCAGGATCTGAGGAAGGGCATCATCCTGAAAGTGCTAATCCTGTTTGTTCTCTGATACATTATTTATTTTTAGTTTATTATGTTTTTATAGGTTCATAGGTTCATAGGTTCATACTAGGCTATCTGCCCTAGGGCATTTATAAGCCTAGCCAGAATGTGTTTTGGCTTTCGCCACCCATTTTAAATTTATTTTGCTATGCCCTTTTTCGAGGTTAGTATACTGTGCCTCTGTCTAACAGTGACACAGAAGTGATACCCGGGGTAAACCTACGATCTCCCATCCACTCATCAAGATTCCTCTTGAATAGAGTCAATGAGGGACTCTGCCTAACCTGGACTGGGATTTTATTCAAGAGTGAAGGGAGCCACTGGGTTATGAATCTGTCCCTCCAGCATGTCCTATTTATTTCAGTGCTGAGGTTCAAGTCTCTCGAGCGTGTAGCTCGATGGGATTTGGATTTTCTGAGGTGCAGCATGTCCATTAATTCCGGGTTGGACATGGCTTCATACATCAGGCACAGATTGCCTCTGAACAGGCGGTATGCCACTGAGTAGAGCTGGAGTTTCTTTAACCGGGAAGCATATGGCATCTGTTTGAGCCCTTTGATCCTCTTGGTGAGGTACTTTTGGGGTCTTTCCAGTTGCTGCAGGTGTCTGGTAAGGTACATCCCAAAAGGGGCATTGTACTCAATTATGGGCCTGATGAGGGATGAGTAAAGAGGCACAATGACCTCCCCTGATCTAGATGTGAATCCCTTCATGATTAGGTGGGCTATATAAAATGTTTTTCTAACCACTTTGGCCACGTGGTTGTCAAATGAGAGATTGCTATCAACTTGGGTCCCCAGGTCCCTAATTACTTCTTCTGTACTTAATAGATTACCACCTATGTGGTAATTTGTGGGCACTTTGTTTCTGCCAAAGGGGATGACTATACACTTTTTGGCATTTAGCTTGAGGCCATGGCTCTGGCATCAGTTGTCTGTTTCTATGAGGCCCTTTTGGAGGATGCTTGTGTCAGCTGGAGAGTCGATTATGGAGCCCAGTTTGCAGTCATCTGCGAACTTGGTCAGCCACAGTCCTTCCGTGTTGGCCTGTACCTCCAAGAAATATATACCGAACAAGAGAGGTCCCAGGACTGAGCCTTGTGGGACACCACTTGTAACTGGTTAGGAGTCTGACATGGCTCCAGCAATTCTAACCATGTGGGTTCTGTCCTTGAGCCAGTTTGCAATCCATCTAGTGACATAGGGGTTTATATTTAAGCTGGTGAGCTTATCTATAATGCCCGAGTGGGGTATAGTATCGAAGGCTTTTGCGAGGTCCAGGTAGGCTGTGTGGACCACTTTCCCCTCGTCAAGGGCCTTGGTGACTGTTTCAAAGAAATCAACCAGGTTTAAGCGGCAGGATCTGCCCTTAACAAAGCCGAACTGGGTAGGATCCAGTGTCTGTAGGTCCCCAATATCTTTATTTATGAGGTCCATGATGATCCTTTCCATAGCTTTGCAGACCAAGCTAGTCAAGCTTATGGGGCGATAGTTTCCAGGATCCATTGAGGCACCACCTTTATGGAGAGGGACCACTGTTGCTGTATGCCATTCTTTGGGCACATATCCTGTAGTAAGGCTGAGATTGAACAGTAGTTTTATGTTTGGGTTTAGCTCTTCTTGGAGTTCATGTAGGACGCAGCCCGGGATACTGTCTGGTCCCATTGATGCTGTGTTTTTTTGCTTTGGAGAGGGCAGCTCTTACATGAGCATCTGAGATGTCAGGAGGGCAGCACTCTGCTGGGATAGATATTTGCCCTTTTGGTGGGGAGGGGGGGGAGTTTGCGCTGAACCTGTCAGCTAGGATGTTGGCAATGTCTGTGGGGTCAGTGTATTTTTTGTCATTTTGGACTAATTCTGAGCATATCTGGGAATTACCACCCAGGTTCCTAACATAACTAAAGAAAGCCTTGAGATTATCCTTAGTGTCCTGTGCAATTTTTCTCTCGAAGCTGGCCTAAGACAATTTTATGAGTGCCCGTAGTTTTTTGCTAATACTGATCAGTGATGCCTTCCCTTTTTGGGATTTTGCTCTATCATTTAGTAGCTTCCTCCTTCTATTGTATAGTTTGTTTATGGCTGGGGTCCACCAGACAGGACGTCTGCCTTTGCAGGATTGTGTCTTGGTTTTATTTGGGATCGCATGATCCATGCATTCCCGAAGGTGTTCATAGAATGCATTTATAAAGGATTCTGCGGTCTGGGCCATATTTTCCACAGGCCCGGGGGCTTTGAAGGATTCCACCTCGGTTTTGAGGAGTGTGAAATTTACTTTAGAGAAGTTTTTCACTGTGGTTTTCTGGGCAGGGGATGGGGTCGGGATGTGAATATCCAGTGAGATTAGTTTATGGTCTGATCTTACCAGTGAGGGATACACTTCTGGTCTGGAGCATAGAGTCCCCATGTTGGTGATGATCAGGTCCAGTATGTTTTCCCCTCTTGTGGGAGTGGTAACAAGTTGTTCCATAGCATTTGAGTTTATAAATTCTAGGAATCTTTGGGCTAGGGTGTTGGAGCTAGAGTAATGCTCCCAGTCTATGTTTGGGTAGTTGAAGTCGCCCAATATAATGGTGTTTGGAGAGACCTTCATATTTTCCAGTGTTCTCAGGAAGGCTGAATGGGGTTCCTGGGTTTGGGAGGGTGGTCTGTAGCAGGCTATAAACTGGAAGGCAGTTTTACCCACTGTTAGTTGCACATGGATAGTCTCTGATGCTTCGTGCTTTGCCACCAACCTGGAGGTGTGGGTATCTTTGATGAATATCGATACTCCCCCTCCTTTTGTGGTTCGATCCAAGTTTTGGGGCCGAAAAGCATGGTATGAGGTATAACCTGGTAGTGCTGGGGTGCTCTCGGGAGCCCTGAACCAGGTTTCTGTTACTGCACAGATATTGATGTTCTCCATGCTATGGAGAGTTTCGAGTGCGTGCATCTTGAGGTTTAGACTTCCGGCGTTGAATTGCATTACTCTTAGTTTCTTATCCCTTGTGATACCTATGGAGGTGGGTTTGTCTTTTGAGCCTTGCCTAAAAAAGGCACTATGGGGGTAGCAAGAGCCTTTGCCAATATCCAAAAGCCCAGGGGTGACAGGTACAAGCCGTCCCTAGCGAAGCATCGTGGCTTGTCGAGCATATCATCCCAAACTGACAGGCACTGGATCCGCTTTGAATGACACCAGTACTTAAGCCAATTGTTGAAATTGATCATCTTGTCTTCATATTGTGGCATCATTCTTGGTGAGGGTAAGATGCTACTCAAGGTCAGGGTCATACCGGCCTGGGCTACATGCTCAGAGAGCTCCTTTATGTCTCTTTTCATGTAGTCCAGGGAGGTACATCTCAGGTCATTCACACCAGCATGGACAATGACTGAGTCATATTTGTACTTGCCTTGGAGTGACCTGAGTGCTTGTGTTATGTGGCGGATCCTAGCACCCGACAGGCTGCTCACCGTGACCCTCTCCTTGTTCAGCCTGGTGAGCGGGACGTCAGTGTGCCTGACGATAGAGTCACCTATTACAAGTGTATCAGGTGTGTTGTTTTGTCTTAAGGGCTGTGACTGTTCGGCACACTGGCGTTGTGAGATATGTGTTGCACGTGTTTTGTTTTGGGGTAGCGGTTGCTTGGGTGTCTGCTTTGGAGCTCTCTGCTGCTTAAGCAGATCTTTATTTAGAGCCTCCAAGTATGTTTTTGTGTGATTATGTGTTTGGTTTGCTGTCGTGGTAGGTCTATTTGAGACTGGAATTGTAGTGAGTGTGGTTTCCTTCTCCTCCTGACTGGTTATGCCAGTACTGAGTTGAGAGTGCTTAGCCTCCAGTTTGGCTATATGGTTGCATCTCTCACATGGGTTGGAATTTGTTGGGAGGAGGAGAGGGTTGTCTGTGTACATGAGGCAGTTGTAACATTGCCTCAAGATTCCCAGATTCACCAGCTGGACAGGAGAGAAGATTGACAACTGACCTTTGGACATGCTAGAATAATATTGGGAATTCCTCAATAATTGAAAACAAGGGCCAGTGGGGAGTGAGGGTGTAGTGCTTTTAATTTTTAGTGCTGACTTATATAATTGCTTTAGTGAGCAAGTGCCAGGTAACTTAAGTGCAATGTGTTACAGGTATCTTAAATGCAAAAATGACAAACAGTAACTTTCTTTCAAGTGAAACAAGGAAATAAGTACAGTAAGCAATGTAGATATCACTAGTGATCCACAGAAGCGCTGAGAAGCCGCGTATTAGGTGGAATTAGCGTTCCCGGGAAATAACAAGCAAACAAACAACAAGCATATAAACAAAGCTAGATTCAGCAGGCCTGGATCTAGTCTATGCTACAGCAAACAAGGTGTACTAATTTCAGTAAGATACAGTTCAAATATACAGGCACTATAAACCTTTAACCAGAAATTCCCAGCTCAGAAGGACAGAGTCCAGCCTCTTCTCCCACAAGAGTGCAGACCACGAACCTTCTTAATGTAAAATAACTGGCCTGAAGCCCAAGTGCTTAAACCAGAATTAATACACTTTTAGAATAACAGACACTGAGCCCTCAATCAGCAGTTCCCAACCTAGAAAGATGTAAGCAACCTGTTCTGCCACTACAGTGCAGACCACAAACCCTCTCAGTGCAAAACAACTGGTCCGAAGCCCAAGTGTTTAAACCAAAAGGCTTAGAATGAGTTACACGAAGCAGTAATAAATACAATTGAGTACTTTTAAGATGATGTAAAAGTAAAAAAAAGTAGGTAGAAACAAGTACAGTAAAAGCATGAATTTTTTTTTTTTTTGAACAAGTGCTGAGATAAAAGAAACAGATTTGAGTGCTGAAACTAGAAAACTGGCTAGTTTTAAGAAAAAAAAACTAAGCTAGAAGGCTTCCCTCCAACAAAGAAGGGCTTGGGGGCTCAGAAGCCTACAAATAGTCTATACCACTTAACAGGAAAGGCAGGAAACAAGCTTATTTTTTTATTTTTTTTTCTGTTTCCCAGATGCTCTCTTTGCACACAGTAGGAGTGCCTGAAATCAGAATATGATCTCACTGCACTCAGTTGAGTGAGCAAATGAGATGGGCCCAGAAGGAGTATCCAAACACAAATTTACAAGAGGGGTGGGCAGTTGCAAGGCCACTAAGATTAACACCAAAACAAAAACAAGGAGGGTGGGTGGGACTAACTGAAGAGCAGAGTCAAAACTTCCAGTTCAGTTAATATTCCTTCCACACAGTTAAAATCAATTTAAATACTGTATTTTTAAAAAAAAGTGCAGATAAAGGTACTTAAATTCTCTTATATGTCCAGTTGAATACAACAAGTTCTTAGCCGGCCAAAGCTGAGGTTTTTAAGCAGAAAATATTTCACTATGTACCACTTAAATAGGCAAGGACAGGAAATCAAAGAATGTGGCTACCCCCACACCTGCAATTACTAACAAATAATAAAATTCAAGCAGCACTAACTGAAGAGCAGAGTCAAAACTTCCAGTTCAGTTAATATTCCTTCCACACAGTTAAAATCAATTTACATACTGCATTTTTTTGAAAAACAAAAGTGCAGATAAAGGTACTTAAATTCTCTTATACGTCCAGTTGAATACAACAAGTTCTTAGCCGGCCAAAGCTGAGGTTTTTAAGCTTTTTAAGTTTAATAAACTTGTTTATGCCATTTTCTGTGGTGTTCCGAGGAGGTTTTGCTTGTATTTAGTATTTTTCATACTACCTTGGTCCTTTAGTGCTCCTGAGTTTGTCTGCTACATCTTTATTTTATGTAGGGAAATGGTTCCCAAACATAAAAACAACGTATCTCTTCCCAGCTGCTTCTGTTTAAGGTAGCATGAAAAGATATCTATTAAATAATGACCATCTATGAGATAAATTGCTGCCTTTGATATCCATATAGTATAAGATTAAATATTCCCAGGTCATGCTCTAAAGCAGTTGAAGAAACAATTAAATGTACAGTTTGCTACATTCTGGAACACGTTAGTAACCCATCTTCAGTGTGTGCCTAAGCAATGCATTTCTTCATCATAAGTAACATACACTGAAAGTTGCAAGGGATTCTTTATATTTCTTTATAGTCTTTAGCCTCTGCGGACTTTTTCCCCCTAAATAAATGATTGGCTAAAACCGCTGCATTTTGCTACATTATCTTTTGATCTGTACTGTACATAGTCTATTGAATAAATGGGGCTTACTTTGAAACAAAAAGCTCAAAAATAATATCATATTTATATAATTTTCTATATATAACTTCCAGCAATGAGTTTCTACATCATCTTGGTGATCCCTGTGATAGAAGTTAAGATGAGAACAAATAAGTTAACAAAATGAATATACTACCCTAAATTCAGATACCTAGCAGGCTATTCATTTCAGTGCACTGTTCTGTTTCTTCAGGGAGAGAGCTAATAGCTGCTTTCTTTTTTTTGCCATATGGCTGAAGTAACATCAATGGTTAATGCTGATGACAGGAAATTGTGTGGGCAGTAGATAATTAATTTAAATGAGAAAATAACATCACTTACATAAAACCCGCATATTTATATAACCAGGATAGCAGATGTGTAGTGTCAGCTTGATTTACTGCTGTGAACCTGCACTCTTAGCCTAATTCAAAGAAAGCAAAGAACAAAAAGTTCAGAAAAGAACATTCATTGAAGAGCCCAGCTTCAAAACAGACATAAAATTACATGCAATGACAATATCTATTAGAACAGTTGTTTTTTTCAAGCTTCCACATTTTTAAAAAAGGGTCGCACAGCATGTCCTTCAGCATTGCCATATGAAAAGTACTTTTTCAGTAATTTCTACTCATATGTCCTTTACTGGTCCACATACTTTTGTTTATTCACAGTGCTATGCTTAATGAGTTAATCACGCTTTTATCTAATAAATGAAAAATGTGTGGCACATATCATTTAATATCACAGAATATTGTCAAGTCTGAAAAAAAATGACCACTTACTCAATGGTTCCAAAACTCTGTCAGCATAAAACTAATTTAAATCAGTGCCTCTGAAATACTAATTGCTGGGCATCTTTTTGAAATATCACTTCCACATAAATAGTCCACTGTCATCCACTATGCCGTATAGTTATGTTAATTTTTAACATGTCTATGCCATATTTATTTATGACACACTTAAGTCTTCCATATGTATTAGGGTACAGAAGAACAGCAATTTTCCGATGGGAAGACAGCCAAGAGCATTTCTAAGTATTATAATCTGCCTTCTACATGTGTACCTGAGTAATAATATACTTATAATAATACAATATTAAAAAAAAACAGTAATACAAAAGAAAGTATGGAAGACATTATTCAGAGGCTATGCCATACTTTTCAGACACCATTTCTGTTTTCACCACAGAATGGTAATAGGTTACATCTCTTCAAAGTATCCTGTCTTCCACCAGTTACGTATATGTAAATGTCATACAATTTATAAATACAAATGCTTGTATAATTTGACATGTGAAATCTTAAAAAAAAAATCCCACACTGAATATTTCCATAACCACCTCTTAATTCACTACTAGAAACCCTCTCTCAGTTTAATTCATTTATTGGACTTATTCACAGATTCTCCCATCTTGATTGTCATGGCTTCCATTGTAAACTTTAAGAAACATTTCCTTCCTATTACAGTATCTAGATCACTGCCATTAAAAATTGATAATATTCACTGTTAAAGTACATGTTTGTGTGTGTGTCTATGTTTGTGACTGTGCGTGTGTGTGTGTGTGTGTGTGTGTGTGTATATATATATATATATATATATATATATATATATTAATATATATATATATATATATATATATATATATTTATAGATGTATGTATATGTATATGTATAGTCCCTATGAGTTTTCAGAAACTCCAACCCTATATGGTCGAGACCATATGATCGAGGTTTTGAAAACTCAAAGCTTTTGAATGGAGATCACGGTACAGTCAGGAAATTTACCATTTTTCTCACTGTAGTGCAATCTCAGAGTTGCTATATATAATTGGAAAGGGGTGTGGGGGGCATATTTTTGTGTTTTTTTTTTTTTTTTGAATTTTCGGAATCTCAATCATAAAGTCTCTGATATATATATATATATATATATATATATATATATATATATATATATATATATATATATATATATATAGGTACATATGCACACAATATATATTTTCTTGGCACTTTAAATAGGAATTTATGGATGACTCAGTTTACAATACAAATAAATATGTTCTTGATTTTAAAGAATAATGTGCTTATAATATATTTTATTATTATTTATTTAACATTTGTTTACCGAGAAAGTCCGACTGGACAACATGTTCATTTTTAACGAGGGCCTAGGGAGAAAAGTTCCAAGACATACAAAGAATTAAAACTTAATTTTACAAAAGAGAAGTTAACAAGTTTAACATATCACATATCTTGTAAGAGAAACAATAAAAAAGTTACATTTCATTTTGTGAAGAAAAACATATTACAGTTGGTGGAATATTAGACAGAATAGAAAAAAGACAGACTAGTAGTTAAGGTTACTATTGAGGAGAAGAAAAAGTTGTATAGGTAGTTCTGTTTTAGTTGGTTACTTTTGTGCAGGCTTTACCAGGTTAGTTAATAGCTGTGTGCATAGGCTACGGGATTGTTAAGTAAGAGATGTGTAGAGAGAGAGAAAAGAGGAAAACTAGAGGTAAATATGCTTGATAAGTATGTATTGAGGTTTCGGGGATGGAACTAAAAGGGATTTTAGTTAAACTACATAGGACGATACTAGAACTGACTGGAAGTATTAACTTTTTTAAAGTATTTATGTAGTTTGGTGTAAGTTAGATGGCTTTTTGGTTACTTCTAATTTAGTAGTTTTTTTATCCTGGTTCAGTACATGGGCATATCCATATCCATGAGGCAGATAGATGGGCGTTTAATAGTTTTTTGAATGGCTCTATATTAGTATTTGTTTTGATGTGTCATGGAAGACTGTTCCAGTCTTTGGCCACATAACAGGAGAATAGGGATTCTCCAGCATGATTTTTGCTTTATGTTATTTCTAATAGTGCCTTACTGTTAGAGGGAAGAATGCATTTATTGGAGTAGTTTGTAGGTATGTTCTTTAGGGATGAAGTTTTTTCAGGGTGGTTTATAATATGGAGAGCCATTTTAAGCTGATAGTATTTTAGCAGTGAGCGGAATTCAAGCCATGAAAGATTTCTAAGAGAGTGGCAGTGGTGGGATCTTTAGTTGGCACCTGTTGCAAATTTTGCTGTGTTATTGTAACAGGTTTCTAGTTTTGTCATATCGACCTTTCTAATGTTGGCAAGGATTGGGGATGCATAAAGTAAGGTTGAGGTAAGGTGAGTTTTAGCAATAGTAACTCTGGTGACGGCTGTTAGATAGTGTTTACTCCTGTAGAGGCACCCTAGTTTTTTTATGTACTTTTTTAATGGACTATGAGATATAACAAGTTATGAAAGTTAAGAAAGTTCAGTTACAGATTTGCTGTTCTGAACTGTTTGGAAGTTTCTAGAAGGCCAGTGCTTGCTTGGGCTAAAGGGAAGTCTCTGCGTTCACCAGTGGGAGTGGGAAACACTGAACAGCCTGCCTGTCCCTGGAGGAGTGGTTACTACCTAGAAGCTGTAGTTTTATTGGCCATTTTGGGTAATTTCTAAACTCTTTGATCTCTCTCTCTTAAAACCCGACTGCCACATGGTTTTGGCATCTTTTCAGGCTTGCTAGTTGTTGCTGAAGCACCTACCAAGGGGAGAAAACGCTGAGAGAAGAAAAGGAGCAACTTTGTGATTTTAAGTATTTTCTTCTGATTTTTTGCTAAGTTTTACTGCTTTGCCGCCTACATTCTGACTTGCTAAAGTTTATATCTGTGACAGTAACAGTACTTGGAACACATCTAGAGCCTGTTTACTGCATTTCCTGTGGTGCACTTAATTTAAAATTGTTTTTTTCTCTAAAAACTGCATTTTAACTGATTTTGGCCTAGCACTCAAGTGTGGGGTCATTTATTGCACTGCTGTGATTATTTTGCTGCTTGTGTATCTCTGCTACCTTTAAACTACAACAAAAAGAAAAAAAAAACAAAAAAAGCTTGCTTTTTTTCCCACTTTCTGAAAGTTAAGAAAGTTCAGTTACAGATTTGCTGTTCTGAACTGTTTAGAAGTTTCTAGAAGGCCAGTGCTTGCTTGGGCTAAAGGGAAGTCTCTGTGTTCACCAGTGGGAGTGGTAAACATTGAACAGCCTGCCTGTCCCTGGAGGAGTGGTTACTACCTAGAAGCTGTAGTTTTATTGGCCATTTTGGGTAATTTCTAAACTCCTTGATCTCTCTCTCTCTGTGTGGTTTTGCGCACTGAGCAGCGTCGGGCAGTGCCGCCTAAACAGGTCTAAACTATTCCAGGCTCCACAAAGTCTGCTCTTCACTTTTTCCCTTAGAACTGTTCAAACTCTCAAAGTAATCACTCTATTCTCTTTCTAAAGCCCTGCACTTGCTCAGCTGTTATAAGGAAACACTAACTAACTAAAGCACTACACCCTCCTTGACTTCTCATAAGATTTAGGCTCCCGATTGGTCCTTCCTGATCAAGTGAAAAATCAGTTCCCTTCCCCTAATCTGATCAGTAAAAAAACAGTTCCCTATACTAATCTGGTATGTCCAAGGGTCAGTTTCAAGGTTACTCTGCAGTTCAGCTGGTGAATCTGGGAATTTTGAGGCAATGTTACAATTGCCTTATGTACACAGACAACCCTCTCCTCCTTCCAACAAACTCTAATACATGTGAGAGATGCAGTTACACAGCTAAACTGAAGGCAGAGCTCTCTCAACCCAAGACTGGCACAGTCAGTCAGGAGGAAAAGATAACCACCCGCAACACAAATCCAGTCTCACACAGACCAATTGCATCTGCATACCCAACACATAAACACACAAAAACATACTCGGAGGCTCTAAATAAAAATCTGCCTAAACAGCAAAGACCTCCTAAGCAGATATCCAAGCAACAGCCACCCCTCAACAATACCCACGAATCACATATCTCACAAAATCAGTGTGCCTCACAGTCACAGCCCTTAAGGCCAAACTGCACACCAAATACACTTGTTATAGGGGACTCTATTGTCCGGCACACTGATGTCCCGCTCACCAGACTGAACAAGGAGAAGGTCACTGTAAACTGCCTGTTGGGTGCCAGGATCTGTCACATAATGCAAGCACTCAGGTCACTCCAAAGCAAGTACAAGTATGACTCCGTCATTGTCCATGCTGGTGTGAATGACCTGAGACGTACCTCCCTGGACTACATGTAAAGAGACATAGAGGAGCTCTCTGACCATGTAGCCCAGGCTGGTATGACCCTGACCTTGAGTAGCATATTGCCCTCACCAAGAATGATGCCACAGTATAAAGACAAAATGATCAGTTTCAACAATTGGCTAAAGTATTGGTGTCACTCAAAGGGAATCCAGTGTCTGTCAGCCTGGGATGACATGCTCGACAAGCCACATTGCTTCACTAGGGACGGCTTGCACCTGTCACCTTTAGGCTTTTGTATATTGGCCAAGGCTCTTGTCACCCCCATAGTGCCTTTTTTAGGCAAGGCTCAAAGGACAAACCCACCTGCATAGACAACCCAAGGATAAAAAAACTAAAGGTAATGCTACTCAATGCCAGAAGTCTAAACCTCAAGATGCGTGCACTCGAGGCTCTCCTCAGCATGGAGAAAATCGATGTCTGTGCAGTAACAGAAACCTGGTTCAAGGCTCCTGAGAGCACCCCAGCACTGCCAGGTTATAACTCATACCATGTGTTTCGGCCCCAAAATTCGGACCGAAGCACAAAAGGAGGGGGAGTATCTATATTCATCAAAGATACCTACACCTCCAGGTTGATGGCACTGCACGAAGCATTGGAAACCATCCATGTGCAACTAACAGCGGGCAAAACTGCCTTTCAGTTTGTAGCCTGCTACAGAACACCCTCCCTATTACCGGAACCCCACTTGGCATTCCTGAGAACACTGGAGAATATGAAGGTCTCTCCAAACACTATGTTATTGGGTGACTTCAACTACCCAAACATTGACTGGGAAAACTACTCAAGCCCAAACACCCTCGCCCAACGGTTCCTGAATTTATAAACTCTAATGCGATGGAACAACTGATCACCACTCCCACAAGAGGGAACAACATATTGGACCTGGTCATCAGCAACATGGGGACTCTATGTTCCACACCAGAGGTACACCCCTCATTGGTAAGATCAGACCATAAACAAATTTCCCTGGACATCCATATCCCATCCCCACCCCCAGCCAAGGAAATCACTGTAAAGAATTTCTCAAAAGCCAACTTTGCACTTCTCAAGACTGAGATGGAATCCTTCAAAGCCCCTGGGCCAGAGGATAATACAGCCCAATCTGCAGAATCCTTTACAAATGCATTCTATGAGCACCTGCATGAATGCATGGATCGTGCTATTCCAAATAAAACCAAGACTCACTCCTCCAAAAACAGGAGACCAGTCTGGTGGACTCCGACCATAAATAAGCTATACAACAGAAGGAGGAAGCTATTACATGACAGAGCAAAATCCCAAAAAGGGAAGGCATCTCTGATCAGTATTAGCAAGAAACTTTGTTCTCTCATAAAATCATGAAAGGCCAGTTTCGAAAGAAAAATTGCCCTAGACACTAAAGATAATCACAAGGCCTTCTTTAGTTATGTCAGGAACATGGGCGGAAACTCCCAGATATGCTCTGAATTATTGCATAACTGTACAAAATATACCGAACCTACAGACATAGCCAACATCCTGACAGACAGATTCAGCGCAAACTTCTCCCCTCCTTCCCCCCCCAAAGGAGCAAATGCCTATCCCAAGTGAATGTAACTTCCCTGACATCACAGATGCACAGGTGAAAGCTGCCCTCTCCAAAGCAATAAACACAGCATCTATGGGACCAGACAGTGTCCCAGGCTGTGTCTTACATGAGCTCCAAGAAGAACTGAACCCTCACATTAAGTCTCTGTTCAAACTTAGCCTTACTACAGGATATGTACCCAAAGAATGGCGTACAGCTACAGTGGTCCCACTCCACAAAGGTGGTGCCACAACGGACCCCGGAAACTATTGCCCCATAAGCCTGACTAGTCTGGCCTGTAAAGCTATGGAGTGTATTATCATGGAACTCATAAACAAAGACATTGGGAGCCTCCAGACATTGGACCCTACCCAATTTGGCTTTGTTAAGGGCAGATCTTGCCTCTTAAACCTAGTTGATTTCTTTGAAACAGTTACCAAAGCCATAGATGAGGGCAAGGTAGTCCACACAGCCTACCTGGACCTCACAAAAGCCTTCGACACAATACCCCACTCGGGCATCATAAATAAGCTTACCAGCTTAAATATCAACCACTATATCACAAGATGGGTTGCAAACTGGCTCAGAGATAGAACCCACATGGTCAGAATCGCAGGTGCCATGTCCGAATCCAAACCAGTTACAAGTTGCTTCCCACAGGGCTCAGTTCTGGGACCTCTCTTGTTTGATATATACTTGTCTGAGGTTCAGACTAACACAGGGGGATTATGGCTGACAAAGTTAGCAGATGACTGCAAACTGGGGGCCATAATCAAATCTCCAGCTGACACAAGCATCCTCCAAAAGGGTCTCGCAGAGACGGATGCTTGGTGCCAGAGCCACACCCTCATGCTAAATGCTAAAAAGTGCATAGTCATCCCCTTTGGGAAAAACAAGGTGCCCACAAATTACCACATAGGTGGTAATCCATTAAGTATGGAAGAAGTAATTAGAGATTTGGGGACCAACGTAGATAGTAATCTCTCCTTTGATAATCACATTGCCAAAGTGGTTAGAAAGACCTTCTATATAGCCCACCTTATCACAAAAGGGTTTGCATCTAGATCGAGAGGTCATTGTGCCCCTCTACTCATCAATCATCAGGCCCATAATTGAGTACAATGCCCCTTTTGGGATGTACCTTACCTGACACCTGCAGCAACTGGAGAGACCCCAAAAGTACCTCACCAAGAGGATCATGGGCTACAAACAGATGTCCTATGCAGCTCGACTAAAGAAACTCCAGCTCTACTCAGTTGCTTACCGCCTACTCAGAGGCGATCTATGCCTGACGTACAAAGGCATGTCAAACCCAGAATTAATGGACATGCTCCACCTCAAAAAATCCAAGTCCCTTAGAGCTACACGTTCCAGGGACCTAAACCTCAGCACAAAAATAAATAGGACATGCTGGAGGGACAGATTCATTTCCCAGAGGCTCCCCCTCATTCTGGAATAGAATCCCAATTCATATATTAGACATAGCCGCTCGCTGACCCTCTTCAAGCGAAAACTGGACGCGTGGATGGGAGATCGCAAATTCACTCCTGGGATCTCTTCTGTGTCCCTGCTAGACAGAGGCACAGTAAACTAACCTTAAAAGGTACCTTCTGTGACCTACTTTAAAGAGGCACAGTAGGCTAATCTACTAGGGAGGTGGAAGCCAAATACACTCTGGCTAGACTTATAAATGCACTAGGGCAGATAGCCTAGTATCTACCTATGAACCTATGAAGCTATGAGTGGCAAATAGCAAATTCTGGTCAATTGTAACCCCTAATAGCCTAGAACTGGGAGCTGGAGTTATAATCGTATTATTGGCTGAGTTAATTTTGAATGCATGGGGGGTGTCAGGAGCTCTAGTAGGGTGAAATAGGATTAGTTGTGTTTTCTTTGGATTCAAAATTAGTTGGGTATTAGTTGGCCAAGCTTCAATAGCTGCAAATTACTGTTGAGTAATTTGTTCTAGTTGTTGGAGGGTAGAAGCGGCGCATATAAGGGTTGAATCATCTGCATATTGTATGACTATGGAACCTTTTGTGGCTGTATGAAGTTTGTTAATGAAGATTGTGAAGAGGAGTGAGTCAAGGATAGAACCTTGTGGGACTCCTAAGGTTACAGGAAGAAGAGGGGAGATATTTTGCTGCTGTAATGCTGCTTGCTGAAGACCATCCAGATAGTCTTTAAATCAGGCTAGTGCTGTCTGGGTGAGGCTTAAATCAGCTATGGTATTTAAGAGTTTGGAATGGGATACAGAGTCAGATGCCTTTGACAGACCTAGAAAAGTTGAGGAGACTATATTTCCTTCAGTACGAAACTGGTTAATGGTGTTGGTAAAACTCATTAGTGCTGTAGTGGTACTATGATTAGGTTGGAAACCATGTTGGGTGGGAGTTGAGATTGTTTGTTAATAGGTATTCTAGCAGTTGTGTATGAAAGCATTTTTCCAAGATTTTTGAAAGGGGGGACAGTATGGCTATGAGACGATAGTTATAGGTCTTTAGAGTTACATCCTATATGAAGCAGAATTATATGTGCTATTTTCCAGAATTTAGGTGTTTTATTTTCAGTGATAGAGCGGTTACAGGGACTGAGATATAGTCTGTCATTTGTTTTTCTCCCCCATCACAGCATATTCTCTCTTTTTTTTCAGTTTGCCTTTTTGACATATTTTGTCCTACCTAAAATCTACAGTTTGAAGTAGTCAGTTGTACCTATATTCTTCCACCTGATTTGTTCTTTTCTGTTCTTTTCCTAATAAGTTTATTGAGATGTATCCATGATTCTTTACAAAAACAGTTAAACGTGGAATGTGAACATGTACAAATTATGTATGATATCAGTCACAGATGTGTATGTGCGTCAAGTTGGTGGAAACAGTTAAATGTGGAATGTGAACGTGTACAAATTATGTATAATATTAGTCATAGATGTGTATGTGCGTCAGGTTGGTGGAAACAGTTAAACGTGGAATGTGTATGTGTACAAATTATGTATGATATCAGTCATAGATGTGTACGTGCATCAGGTTGGTGGAAACAGTTAAATGTGGAATGTGAACGTGTACAAATTATGTATAATATCAGTCATAGATGTGTACGTGCATCAGGTTGGTGGAAAGAGTTAAACGTGGAATGTGTACAGATTATGTATATCAGTCATAGATGTGTACATGTGTCAGGTTGGTGGTTGAGTAACAAGGAACATAATTATGGTAACAGTGGTCCCTCCATATAAGGTCATCAAATGTTTAGCACCACCTCTACTTGTAAGATCACTAATCCATCCACAAAGGTTTCTTCACATTTTGAAATGACCCTCCTTTGAGATTATAGTGGTTGAGCAAAGGACAAAGATACTGCTACACTCATGGGTGTATGAAATGAATACACATACTCTCTCTCTCTCTCTCACACAAACAATAGAATATTTTTGTCAGTCCTTACATGTGATGGCTATGCCTCAGATCCAATAACTGCTTCCATTGGTTCCCTTGTCATCAAAGCCATCCACTTCACTTTCAGGGAGAATGAACATTGACTGGTATGTCAAATAGCCTTTCTACTACAATATTTTATTTCTACAATGACTTTTAATAGTAGTGTATTTTTATTTATTTGTTTTGAGAATGTTATCAAGGCCTTGCTGTACATGTAACCATCCTGGATATGACTAAGGCCTTCAGCATTATTCTGCATAAAAATATTTAAAGTCAGCATGCCGAATATAAAATTGATACATTACAGTAGGTTGATTGCACCAGTGACATTTTCTTCTTTTTACTGCACCAGTGATATTTTCTTCTTCAATAAATTTATTACATTAGGAAAAAGACAATAATCATGATGCGTGAAATAAAAGTACAGGCAGTAAAAATTTCAGTACATACAGTACAAAGACAATTCATATTGTATGAAGTACTTGTAAGATAATATAATCCTAACAAGTTCTGTAACAACGATTGATATATAGTTTTATCAACAACCCCCAAAATATGCACCTCATAATGTATTTACTTACTTATTCAGCCACTTTATTCCCCTGGCAGTAAGCACAGAGTACCCCAAAACATGCACTTCATAATGTGTTTACTTACTTATTCAGCCACTTTATTCCCCTGGCAGTAAGCACAGAGTACCCCAAAACATGCACTTCATAATGTGTTTACTTACTTCTTCAGCCACTTTATTCCCCTGGCAGTAAACACAGAGTACTCTAAAACATGCACTTCATAATGTATTTACATACTTGGTCAGCCACTTTATTCCCCTGGCAGTAAGCACAGAGTACCCCAAAACATGCACCTCATAATGTATTTACTTACTTATTCAGCCACTTTATTCCCCTGGCAGTAAGCACAGAGTACCCCAAAACATGCACTTCATAATGTGTTTACTTACTTCTTCAGCCACTTTATTCCCCTGGCAGTAAACACAGAGTACTCTAAAACATGCACTTCATAATGTATTTACATACTTGGTCAGCCACTTTATTCCCCTGGCAGTAAGCACAGCATGCTATAATTTACTTACTTCTTCAGCCACTTTTATTCCCTGGCAGTAAAGTAAAAACAGCTCTAAAACATGCACTTCATAATGTATTTACATACTACACCAGCCACTTTATTCCTCCTGGCAGAGCAACACAGAGTAACCCCAAAACATGCACTTCATAATACTTTTACTTACTTTTTCAGCCACTTTATTCCCCTGGCAGTAAACACAGAGTAAAAACATGCACACTTCATATAATGTTTACTTACTCTTCAGCCACTTATTCCCCTGGCAGCACTTCATAATGTATTTACATACTTGGTCAGCCACTTTATTCCCCTGGCAGTAAGCACAGAGTATTACAAGCTCTGATTTGCTAATGAGCTGCTTCCTGTGCCATTGTAATATGGTTTGAATCTTTCCATCATTTGTCTGCTTTGGAAACTTGAGACACTGTTGCAGTGGGGACTGTACAAACGTTATAATATTGAAGAAGCTGAAAAACACTGGAAACATGAACCACAAAACATCACAGCAAATGATGAAGTCAACATCACATGGGATCACCATTACTAACAGTTCAAAAAACAGATGTGAGAAAATCAGATATAGTGGTCCATTAAAATAAAAAAAAAGTAGCTGATCATTGAAATCACTACACCCAGTGACTACAATGTCTTGCATATAGAGAGCCACAGAGTTATAAAACATCAGGATTTTCAGGAAGAAACAAGAGCAATGTGGAAGAAAGATAGCCAGACAGTTCTAGTAGTAGTAGGGGCAATGGGTCTTATAAAAAAGAATCTACAAACATATTTAGATGTTATCAGTACACGTAACTGTGTAAAAAGTGCAGAAAGAGTCATTACTGGGTACATTGCATGCAGGGGTGTAGCTAGGATTTTCAAATTTGTACTGACAGCTCTCAAACTGCTACCCCCTTCCCCAGCCAAGCTACGACCATTCTCGTAATTCACAGTTCGCTCTTTTAGTGTCGATGAAGAGACATTCGCTGTAATGCCTCTTCAGTAATATAATATAAATTCACTCAAACTCGGTTCCTTGAATTGAAAATTAACCTGAAATGTCAGTTCTTTGAAAAATGCAGCATGGTAGTTGGGGTAGAGACTTTATGCTTTTGTTTTCTGTAACTAAGGTACAGGTTTTGAGCTTGAGTAAATTACTAACAACCTGCTACCACTAACTAGGATGTTTCATTCACACACACACCCCTACCTACCTCTTAGTGCAAGAAATATGGACAAAGCCTAAAACAAACAGGGACAGATATTAAATAATGTTCGTGAACTTAGAAAGTTGCTAGAATAACAGGATTTGTGCTAGTATGAATTTTTCTAAAGGACATGAAGTCTGAAGCTCAAATGTCTGTCATTATTTAGCAACTTCAGCCTTCAATGATTTTCTAGAAAATCACAAAATTTATGAGGAACAGAAAAAATATGGGGCAAAAATCTGGACATTCTGCAAAATGTGGACAGTTGAGAGGTATGCTACCTACTACACACACACACACACACACACACACACACACACACACACACACACACACACACACACACACACACACACACACACACAAAACACCTCTCAACCTCTTACAGCAACAAACTTATAAATAAAACTGAGGCAAAGGCCCAAAAATAAGGACATTTTTTTTAAATATTGCTCTTATAAACTTAGAAAGATAATAGAATAGTAGTAGGTCTTACATCAGTATGAATTTTCTGAAAGGTATGAAATCTGAAACTGAAATGTCTGCATTATTTTCTAACTTCAGTCTTTAACAATTTACCACTAATTTGCCAGAAAACTGCAATTTTATGAAAAACGGACCAAAAATGTGATGCAAAAATATAAAATTGCCAGACAATACAGCTGGGAACCTGTCAAAGGAGGGACACCATTTTAATATGAGCACAGTTAACTTAGAGCAGCTGACAAAATTAGAGAATCTACATGCATTTCTGAAATAAAAGTAATGTATAACTCTGATCATTACAGTTATTTATAAAAGTAAAGTAAACCCTCTATGTTTTCTTCCAAAATTGCTATTTTGTGGAGGGATCATTAGGGGAAGAGCAACATTTTGAGCCAAATTAGGGACACTTGAGGTTTGGCTATGCCTAATTCTATAAAGCAATTTATTTGCATGTACCTCTCAACCTGTTAATGCAATAAATCTGGACAAGGCCAAATATATTGAGGGAACATATAAACAGTACTAAAAATTGCTCTTGTATAAACTGGGACAGTTGATAGAACAGGTCTTATTTTAGCATGCATTTTTCTGAAGGTTATAAAGTCTGAAACTAGTGTGTCATTATTTAGTGACTTAATTCCTAAATCATTTGCCAGAAAACCACAAATTGAGGAACAAACCAAAAATAAGAAGCAAATAATCTATTCATTCTTTGAAAATCTTGACAGTTGGGAGGTATAGTTCAGCTGGGGCTGTCTAAGTTTGCCCTTCCCCCTCACAAAACCATGGTCGAATGGAGCCTCCCCCTGCAGCCATTCCAATGATCCATTACTTTGCTATTTCACTCCATTTACCATAAACACTAATGTGCATACTGATTTACTTCTATGATGATTTGAACTTCATTTGAAAGTTTTATTTTGCATTTTACAGCACAAACACTAAGACATCTACTAAACAAACTTGGCATTAAAACTTCTCTGCCCTTGAAACTCACATTCATTGAAACAACATTAAAACCCACATTCAAAGAAAAATACATTTTACCCGTGGCAGATAAAAATTAATTCTGGGCTGCTTTTAAATCATAGGCCCCTTGCATATGAAACATACATGTGCTCTTTGATACACCTTCCTATTGCTTTGAACATTTTTCCAGTAAACAATGAAACAAAACTGCCCAATTCAGAACATTTCCATCATAAAAGTCTAGTCAAACTTTTACAGTCCACCATTATCAGTAAATAATATGCACAATCTCTGAAGTAGTAAAAAAAGTCATCTAAATAATTCGCGTTAAATAAATCTAACTAATGAAGAGGTTGCTGCTAGCAATCACCTTTATATTTCATGACTTCACCGAAAAATAAAAAGTGTCTGATGCCCCTGAGGAATAAATTGCCTAAATTACATTAATAATAAGCTAGTAATATTGCAATAGGAAATGGATGGCAAACTGATAACAGGCTCATAGTTAGTGTCTTAACTTTCAGTACAGCAGCATTCACCCCTTATGGGAGTAGAACCAACAACCTTCTGCATTAAAAGCAAGTACACAACATTTTGTGCTACTAGCAATGTGAGCCAACTTAGCATAATCAGCACTAAACTTCTCTTCCCCTGCAGCTCTCAGCTCCTTGTAAAATCTACGCAATACTCAACTACATCTCAACTTCACATCATAAGAAGTCTGGAAAAAGCCAAATTTATTGGGGTGGGTCAAAAGGGCAAAAAACAGGAACACATTAAACATTGCTTGTATAATCTTGGAAAGCTGCTAGAATAAAATGCTGCGTTACCCTCATACATTTTACTGCCAAGGTCTCTGTGCAAAATAGTCAGAACAACATACCACTATGCCAAATCACCTGCTTTGTGAAAGAGAGGAAGACTGAAACTTAAATGGCTATCATTTAATGAATTCAGTTCTCACCATAGCTGTCAACTTCTTAGCACAAAAACACCTGGACAAACCCAGTAATGAGAGAATACAGCCCTCAAACATATTCAGTGAATTCAGTTCTTGCCATAGCTGTCAACCTTAGCACAAAAAACCTGGACAAAGCCAATAACAGGGTATTACAGTCCCAAAAATAAGGACACATTTCAAATAGTCATAAACTTAAACAAATTGCTATAAAAAAGGTTGTGTTAGTATATATTTATTGCTAGAATAAAACATTGTTTTACTATGTCACAAACACAGGGATAAGATGCAGACACCACACAAAAGGCACCCCAGCCAAGAATCAAACCAGAAAACCTATAGCTGTGAGGCAACAATACTGCCACTGCACCATCAAATATGTAAGGAAGTAAACATTCAGAAACCTGAAGTCTGAAATTTAAATGCCTGTCAATTTGTTAATCAGGACAGTCTGACTTGAAACAAAAAAAAAAAAACAATTCTCAGCAGAGGCCCAGGAAAAAATAATACAGACATGTCTTTGTAACATGGGAGGACACAAAAGCAAACCCACACAAACACAGGGAGAAGATACAGACCCCCCAGCCAAGAACCAAACCCAAGAACCTACAGCTGTGAGACATCAATGCTACGTTGCTACCACTGCACCATCAAATTTCAAGCATTGCAATATTTAAAAACCACAGATACGATACAGATATTGATCAGATCAAATATGAGGCAAAAATCTGCAATTTTTTTTACAAATGGTGGTGGGTAAGGAATTCAGGTCTTTAACACCTGCATACAAGGTACAGGGTTCAAGCCTGAGGTATTCCCTACCACACCACCATGACTAATCACCAGTACATCTCACCTGGGGCAGTTTCACACACACACACACACACACACACACACACACACACACACACACACACACACACACACACACACACACACACACACACACACAATAACACTTGAATCTCCACACACCATAACACTTGAATCTCCACACACACCATAACACTTGAATCTCCACACACACACACACACACCATAACACTTGAATCTCCACACACACACCATAACACTTGAATCTCCACACACACACCATAACACTTGAATCTCCACACACACACACACCATAACACTTGAATCTCCACACACACACACACCATAACACTTGAATCTCCACACACACACCATAACACTTGAATCTCCACACACACACACCATAACACTTGAATCTCCACACACACACACCATAACACTTGAATCTCCACACACCATAACACTTGAATCTCCACACACCATAACACTTGAATCTCCACACACACACACCATAACACTTGAATCTCCACACACACACACACCATAACACTTGAATCTCCACACACACACACCATAATACTTGAATCTCCACACACACCATAACACTTGAATCTCCACACACACACACCATAACACTTGAATCTCCACACACACACACCATAACACTTGAATCTCCACACACACACACCATAACACTTGAATCTCCACACACACACCATAACACTTGGATCTCAACACACACACTATAACACTTGAATCTCCACACACACACATCATAACACTTGAATCTCCACACACACCATAACACTTGAATCTCCACACACACACCATAACACTTGAATCTCCACACACACACACCATAACACTTGAATCTCCACACACACACACACCATAACACTTGAATCTCCACACACACACACACCATAACACTTGAATCTCCACACCATAACACTTGAATTTCCACACACACACACACACACACACACACACACACACACACACACACACACACACCATAACACTTGAATCTCCACACATACTCTATATTACTCACCAACCCTCTCTGGTCTTCTCACCTGGGGCATTTTCACACACACACACACACACACACACACACACACAATAACACACACACACACACACACACACACCATAACACTTGAATCTCCACACACACACACACCATAACACTTGAATCTCCACACACACACACACCATAACACTTGAATCTCCACACACACACACACACACCATAACACTTGAATCTCCACACACACACACACCATAACACTTGAATCTCCACACACACACACACACCATAACACTTGAATCTCCACACACACACACACCATAACACTTGAATCTCCACACACACACACACACACACACAGACACACACACACACACAGACACACACACACACACACACCATAACACTTGAATCTCCACACACACCATAACACTTGAATCTCCACACACACACACACCATAACACTTGAATCTCCACACACCATAACACTTGAATCTCCACACACACACACCATAACACTTGAATCTCCACACACCATAACACTTGAATCTCCACACACACACACCATAACACTTGAATCTCCACACCATAACACTTGAATCTCCACACACACACACCATAACACTTGAATCTCCACACACACACACTATAACACTTGAATCTCCACACACACGCACCATAACACTTGAATCTCCACACACACACATCATAACACTTGAATCTCCACACACACACCATAACACTTGGATCTCAATACACACACCATAACACTTGAATCTCCACACACACACACAACACTTGAATCTCCACACACACACCATAACACTTGAATCTCCACACACACACACCATAACACTTGAATCTCCACACACACACACACCATAACACTTGAATCTCCACACACACACACACACCATAACACTTGAATCTCCACACCATAACACTTGAATTTCCACACACACACACACACACACACCATAACACTTGAATCTCCACACATACTCTATATTACTCACCAACCCTCTCTGGTCTTCCATAACGCTTAGACTCAGGGAGAGTTTCTGAAGTATGTAAATCTGTTGTATTGATGCCTGTTCATAAGGGGCCCCACTCTAGACCTCACTTCCTATAAATCCATCAGCCTAACTAATCCAGTTTGTAAGGCCATGGAAGACATCATATGTTTTCATAAAGCGCAATATCAAAAATTGCATACAGCTGTACCTGCAGCAGTTTGTTTACTGAAAGGGAGGTTGTGTCTATTTAATTTAGTATATATTTCGACATAGTCACAAAGGCAGTGGATAGTGGACACTCATTCTAGCTATAGCCAAGGAAATTCACACAAAATGCCATACTGGTATTATAATACACTAAGAAACCTAAACGATGGCCACTATAAGGTAGGGTGGATAACAATGTGGCTGAAAGTAGTAGATGCTTCCTAAGGAAAGAAGAACATAACTAACAGTGTACAGTACTGTGTGCTTCTGAGACTCCTCATTTATGGAATATACTTCTCTGTCCTTCAAGGCATAAATCCAGTCCTACAGCTAATGAAGTTTGTCAGCAACTGCATGTTGGGGTTATTTTTTAGTTACCTCTTGATGCACTATCATTAAAAAGGAACTAACACAATTCAAATGTGTACTGAAAAATTACTAAATTTATACATGCTCACACACACACACACACACACACACACACACACACACACACACACACACACACACACACACACACACACTCCATAACGCTTGAATCTCCACACATACTCTATATTACTCACCAACCCTCTCTGGTCTTCCATAACGCTTGCATCCTCTCCCACTCGTGTAATAAATAGTCCATAATGCTTGAATCACTCACCAACCCTCTCTGGTCTTCCATAAGGCCTACATCCATAGTCTCCAAAACAATCCTCTCCCACTCGTGTAAATAGTCCATAACGCTTGACTCCTCTCCCGCTCGTGTAAATAGTCCATAATGCTTGAATCCTCTCCCACTCGTGTAATGGCCGGAAATACATGCGCGGTGAGCTCCATTCTGACTGGCTGACGTCATTGTGCAGTAAAGCGCGAAAAACAAACATTTAAAAAGCTACCCCCCCTTCTAAATAAGTTGTACTGAAATCAGTACAGTGCGTATGCCTCCCAACGTCCCTGATTGCATGTGCTAACATCAAAGATTGAAACAATACTAATTTCATGAACTTTAATCATATTTTGACTTAGGAATGGGGTTCATTCCCATCATGGTATTTGAAACTGAAAAGACTTGGAGAAATTAAAAAAATATTAGCAAAATGTCTCCAGGATATAAAATAGTTAATTCTGGAATGACACTAGGGATCCAGCAGAACTAATGAAGGGGTATTGTTCTATAATAAATCCAGAACTGATGAGGCAGTAGCCTAGTAAAACACCTTAAATGAAAATTCAGCAACTCTACGTAGTATCTAAAAGAATGCACTGAGCAGGTTTAATTTATTATTCAATTTATTAATGTTTAACTGTCTTCTGTTAAAAAATAATGATCTGTATATATTATGTTTATCCCTCCCATCCAAAGTTCAGGGAATAAAAGGTCCTGCAACCATATACTCACCCAGTAAATTTCTACTAAACTAAGATACATTATTAATATTCATCACTTCAGAAATACAACTGGGAGACTCCGTTTAAGAAATCTACATGTGGAGGGGCGGAGCCTAGATGGCCAACTGTGAGCCGTGAATTTTGAGAGCTCCATAAACTAGTATTAATAATATAGGAACATTTTATTATTTTCAAGTTTATAACATCAGAAATCTATAGATAAACTATTAAACTACATAATATCAATTTTGGTGGAGATATACAAACATTTTCCTGTCAAGTAACTTGGAGATATATTGAGTCACTGAATATGAACAACTCAAGGAATTCTCATCCAGATGCTGCTTTGAAAAAAAGAACTGCAATTGATGACATCTACTTTACAGGAACTATCTTTGAAGATGGATGGCTTTAAAAATGACTTAGAAAACCTTAAATTAAATTCTCAAAAACAGATTAATACTCTTAAGGAACTATTACAGCAACACCATACAAAAATAACAAATATAGAGCCTTCTCTAAATGACACTGAAGGGAGACTCAAAGAGGAATAATTCCAAAAAGAATTTCTGCTTAAACAGAACACATGGCTGCTTAACAAAATAGATGACTTAGAAAACAGGGAAAGGAGAAACAACATAAGGATCTTTGGTATGCCTGAAAACACTGAAGGTGAAGGCATTATTTCATACTTAACCTGGATTCCTGAATTTTTAGACTTGAAAGAGGGACTTATTGGAATTACACATAGAGCACTGAGGAAACCTGCTTCTAACTCAACAAATACTCCACCTAGATCCATAGTTATAAAATTTATTTCATTTCTGGACAAGGAACTATTATTAAAATCTGCTTGGAGAAAATCACCCTTAAAATACAATCAAAGCCTGAAAAGGTTTGACAATGATTATTTTTCCAGAATACTACAACAAAGGAAAAAAAGTCTGGCCAAATAATAAAACTGTTGAAACAAAACAACATTAAAGCACAGCTGGCCTTTCCAAGATAAAAATACTTTTTGCTAATGAGATGAGAACCTTTAATGACTTAAAAGAAGCTACTATAGTCATCAAAAACAACATCATAATGTATATCCCAGACAAATGGCCCCTACTCTTCAAAGAATAAAAGAAACAAATCCTTGGAATGATGCTAGAAAAAGAAACAAAAATAATTATTCTAAGATAGCTGTTCCAAAAAATAACTCTTACAACTACATCTCTCAAAGTATTAACTGATATGGTACATCACTTGTCATCTGTTTTTATTAAAAAGGAGGGTTTCTTAAACAACTGAGAAATAGTAATGATTCATTCAGAATGTTCAAAGAGTCCAATAAATCTTCACAAACAAAGGTAGGTCAAGGTGGGTTACAATTCACATTATATATAAGCCAAACAAAACAACATATAATACAAACATACATTTTGATTCCCCTACTTGAACTCTGTGAATACTTATCTTGTTCATTTTCTTTGATTTTACTTATAATAATTTAAGCAATTAATTAATTTAATAAGGTACCATTTATTAGAGTTCAGACTCAAATGTAACAAATTAACATAGTTTCATAGTTTCATAGTTTAGTACTATGCTATCTGCCCTGGGGCATTTGTAAGCCTAGCCATAGTGATGTGGCTTTCGCCACCCCATGAAATGGTACAAAAAATGCACAAAAATGCACAGAATAGATTTAGAATACTGTGCCTCTGTCTAGTACTGACACAATGAAGGCCCCCTTATATAATATAATTAGTTTACTGTGCCCCTGTCTAGCAGTGACACAGATGTGACCCCTGGGGTAAACATCATATATAATAGCAGTAATAGTAGAGTGTTTTGAAAAAAAGATGCTGTCATGGAGACTAATGCCTTCTTCAGTTAAAATATGATTTAGAAATGTCATGTATATCCTGCTTAAATAATAGTAGCAAGTTTTTAGTACAAATGTCATCATTATTCTGTCTAAATATAGTTAATATCAATTACAGCAGGTATAGCTTTGAGTGCTGTTTGATCAATCCTGATATGGTAAGCGTGAATGAAGCCGTGTCTGGCAGCTAGTTCAAATGTCATTATTATTATGTCTAAACATAGTTAATATCAATTATGGCAGGTATAGCTTTGAGTGCTGTTTGATTAAATCTGACATGGTGTGTGTGGATGCAACTGTGTCTGGCAGCTGTTGTATGTTGCCATTTCCATCTCTGGGAAGCTATGGGTTGTGGCTTGTGAGTGAGGTTTACTAATGGTTGTGCATTAGGAAGAGACATTTGGTATTTTAACCTGGATCCAGGGGAAGGAGGTGGATAAAAAGTTGAATTGGGATATTTTGGCAGAGAATAGTTTATTTATACAGCTGCTGAGTGAGAGGTGGGAAGGCTGGAAGAATGTGTTATCTCTTGTTGTGGCTGCTTATTGGGAGGTTTTCTTTTGTTTTTATCTGTTTCCTGGCTACTGCCTTGCTGAAATGGAGGAAATTTAGGCCTGAAGTTGCAGTGAAATGAAGCTTTGTTTCAGGTGCATTGCTAGCCTCTGGTATGGAGTACACAGACACACTAACAGCAGCAGAAGCTCCCAGGTTGCTATGGTAACAAAGACAGAGTGATGATAATGCTTAATGGCTCTGAGGAGCCTCTGAGATGATTCTCCACATTTAAGTTTTTGGTTTAAATTAAAAAAAAAAAAAAAAAAATATATATATATATATATATATATATATATATATATATATATATAAAGGGGCTGTTTTAAACCATATGTACACATATGGATGGTCTCCCAACACTTTGTTTAGCTCATTAAGTTGAGTCTTGATAAAAAAAATAAATAAATAATAAGTGCAATTTTTATTTAAAATGTACTTTGGTCCAAACACATTAAGGACTTACATAAGAGTGGGAGTCTGAGTTATTGTGAAAGACTAAGAGCACTTGTATTGTGCAGTACCCTTTAAAAGTGGTCAGGGAGGTGAGCATGCTCAGACATGTTGGGCATATGAGGATAACTGATTCTAGGGATGTTTTGTGTTGGTAGGAAGTACTAGAGAGTCATTCCTTCATGGAAATATATGTGGGAATGGAAGGTGTGTTGAGTGGTTCACTGGCAGAGTGTCCACTGCATGGAACAGGCTGGTAAAATGGAACAGGACAAATATTGGTTTGGATATTTTAAAAACAGCATGGAAGCACACCACATGAACTAGTGAGTAGTCTTTTGGCAAAACTGGATGGGCACTGTTACCCTTGCTTGAAGTACTGATGTGTGTATATGTAAGGATGGAAATATAACAAATAAGAAACTAGATGGGTCTCATAATTTAAAGTCTGTGGACTGTATAAACATGCTTGGAAGGAGCTAATAGTAAGAATAAGCATTCCAGCTTGTGGTCTCTCAAATAACTAAGCAACAGCCAAAAAAAAAAAAAATGACACGCGCGCGCACACACAAACACAATAGCTATGTAATGTATGATTTTAGTAAATCTAGACATAAAATATATAATCGTCATATAAGATGAAGCAGTCTGCTGAATTTAGATATTAAATACAGGATTTAATAGTGTGGGCTTGTGTATAATAACACTACTGTTTTAACTTGTCATAAATGACATACACTACATTGAACATCAAGGGGAAGCATGATGATTTTATCATATAAGAAAATGTGCATAACAATTCATATAATTGCTTTAACTTGAATTGTGGTTTTGTAACCCATCTTGAACATACATAATACTTAAGCTGTTACCAAGGTAACTAATGTTTTCTACATGACATCAAACTGACAAAGTTGTTCAAGTGAAACAATAGAAGCCTGAATTAGGAAAGACACAGAGTGTAACAATCACATTCTGAATAAATAGTATTAAATTGACAACAATCACTCAGCTTAACCTTTGCTGATTATACAAAATAGAATATTACCATTTAAATCTAAAAACTTTCAATATATGCCATAAAATGGCAATTTATGAATATGGAAAGGGAACTTGTAATCATTAATCACAATAAGTGAATTTGTTGTTTTTAACCTATAATTTCACTCATTTCTTAATAAGAAATGACAGATATGAAAATACTTATGTGTAAGAAATGGGAGAAGAAGTATGCACTGATAATTAAAATGCACAACCTTTCATAATGTTCACATAAAACAAATTTGATGCTTTAAGTAAGTTAGCAACAAAGTGATTACTTAACTGCTGGCAAACAATGAAATATAACTTCTGATATATCCAGTAAAATACATTGTATTATAAACATTAGGTATAAATATTATTACTATCTATTTATATTATGTAATAAGTTTGAAAGACTTCATCAATAAGGGTGAATAGGTTAAATAACTGTGTGCTATAATCTTTTATTGAGGTTTTATATATGATGCATCCTACTTTGCTATGACTGAATTGCTTGTCATCTATCTTTCATGCAAATAATTGCTCATACAATAAGTAGACATTTATATTGTATTCAATGTCTGTGTAATCTACAATAGTACTATATCTGTTCAAAATAATATAAAGATTACTTATTCCTATTACAAATATTCTCCATATGATAATTCAATTTATGGAGCTCAGATGTTCTGGATTGTCAAGGAATGAGTGATAATCTGATGGACTTAGGTTTATCCATCAGTTTAGGAATGCTTTTCATTCCAAGGCTAGTGTGGACCTTAGTTGTTAACATTTATTAAATTAACTTTATTTCACAAAAACATTTTTAGTATGCCTGACCAAAACATTACTTTATTGGTAAACACTCAAAGTATAAAACTGATAAATTTCCTTTAAAAGCTCAGACATATACTTTATAGTTACTAGAGGAAAATATTTAATAGTCACAATAAAACAAAAAATACATAGTCTAAATAACCTAAGATGGATTTAACTTTATTATTATCTTTAAATACCAATGGCTTAAACAATCCTAGCAAGAGATCAAATCTACTAAAATATTTAAAACTGAACAAAGCACAAATTGTCTTCCTTCAAGAAACTCATTTCAAAACAAATGACAATAATAAATGGAATCCTAAGGAATGTATGATATTGGTGCAATCCACTTATAAGACAAAGACAAAAGGGGTAACAATTTTATGGAAAACAAATATTATTAACCCAGAAATCATTTATAAGTATGAAGATAAAGGCCTTATGGCATTAGTAATAGTTAAATATAATAACAGAATATGGACCCTACCCAGTCTATACTGGTTCCCAGGCTTTGGAACAGGAACTGTTAAAAAAACCCTTGGATTTCATTTCCAATAATTATAAAGGTAACTTAATATTAGGAGGATATTTTAACTGTATATTTGATATTTCTGAAACTACAAATAAAAGACCACTGTGTACATCTGCTGTATCAAAAGCTTTAAACAGGTGGGTAGAATCATTTTATCTTGTAGATACTTTCAAATTTAAAGAAGATAAATCTTTGTTGTTCTCCCATCAAGATCACAGATTTGGTACCCAAACTAGAATAGATAAAATATTTTCTGCCCGTGACTTTCACTCCCTGCCCCTTTTCAGACCACAATTCATTGATACTAAAACTTCAAAATGGGTACAAACCATTAATTTTTAACTCCAGAATTCCAGCATATTGTTATAAAAAAATCAGAGAATGGGATTTTGAATTATTAGATCTACAATACAAACTTTTCTCAGTAAAAGCTGAAAATATCAAAATCATTTGGAGATGAAAAAGTAATTAGAAGCATTAAATAATAAATATAATGAAATTCTAACACTTAAAACTAGTTTAGCTTTAGAAAAACTAAAAATTAATACCTTGGCCACTTCTCCCAAATATCTACATAATTTATCCACAGGAATCAAAATACAATCAAAAGCTAATAACATTAAACATATCTTCCATGAAAAGAAAGAAAATCTCAGATATAGGTGACATTCTTGATGCCTATAGAAATCACTATATGGAACATTTCCAAAAAGAAAATATACATACTGATCAACTAAATCTAGAAGAAAAATGTTCTAATATAAAAAATAACAGAAAAACATAAACTAGATCTGCAAGCACCCACATTCTACAAATAAATTACAGATACAATAAAAGATGGTATAACTAATAAAGCTCCAGGTATAGATGGCATAATTATGGAAATATATAAACTTTTTCCTTCAAAGATACTATCCCTTTTCCATAAAACTCTATTAGAAATTCAGTCACAAGCTTTAATACCACCATCTTGGAGACATTCCTTAATCACACCAATCCTAAAGGAAAACAAATCCCCAAACCTCTGTAACTCATATAGACCTATATAATTATTAAGTAATGACTATAAGATATGTATGACAATATTAACTAACAGAATGAAAATGCCACTATCCGAAACAATAAATAATGATCAAACTGGATTTATGTATCATAGACACACACATAACAATATTAAAATGATTATTTACATAATCTATAACAGAAACTAAGAAAATAAACAGTCATAATTGGCTTAGATATAGAGAAAGCCTTTAATTCACTAAATATGGACTATTTATTCAAAATCCTAATGCTATTTTAATTTCCTGCATCCTTTGTTCATCTCCTAAAGAATATATATACAAATAATTTTGTGTATGTCAAGTTAGGCCCTTTTACCTCTGAATCTATACATATAACAAAAGGCACTAAACAAGGATGTCCCATGTCACCGATTCTATTTGCTCTGGCTGTTGAAATATTGGCAGATTCAATTCATTATAATATAAAAATCAAACGAATAGATGTTTATGAACACTACAATTCTAAAGTAATGATATTTGCTGATGACATATTACTAACATTATCTAATAAAAAAGAGACATTAGAAGAATTAGATATATTAATTGACAAATTTCACATGACTTCAGGATTCCATTTCAATAAATCAAAATTGTTATATTTAAATAAAAAAGAACTGCAGACTAGGGGGGATCACATCATAGGGAACCAAGAATATACCTTAAAATATCTAGGAATTGAGTTATGCAAGGATAATAATGAATTAGTCTAATAAACCTACAATAGTATCATCAATACAATTAAAATCTCTGTGGAAAAATGGATCAAAATAATATTAACATTTGAAGATAGACTACAGTCAATAAAAATGGTTTAACTGCCAAAGATCCTATATATAGCCTTGGCAATACAAGTATTACCAGAAAGGAATATACTTAAATAAATTCCTGCTTAATAACATTTTTTTTGGTTTCCTAAAAGAAACAGAATGACTTTAGACCAAATAACAGATAAAAATAATTTGCCATGGCACATATTTATTAGTATGCAATATAACATAACTAAACACACTAAAGCTTGTATGATTTACATTGACTCATTTAGGAAAATTATTAATGCAAATATAGATTTAAAAATCTGGTTTGATCTTTTAACACCATTTGTAGTCACAAAGAGCTTTCCACATAAAATATATAGAGAAATTATTAATTCCTGGGAACAGAAAGGATTTGTTTGTTGGCTCCAATGTATCAAAGAACTAAAGTTTTAGATATGTAAGAAATAAAAACAACATACAAAATTCCACAACAGTCCTGGCTAACTTTACAGAGCATTATGTCATATTCACTAGATTTAAGTAGAATAATTAACAATTCTTCATTTAAAGAAATACCTACAGTTACAAAATACATATATGAAATCATATATAATGACTTTGACATGGGAAACAGTATTTCAAAATTTTACAAAATATTGATAAAACTATAAAACAACACCCAAAACCTCATATTTGAAATATATAACAAAATGACACTCAATACAGTTAACTGAAGATGTTAAAACAAATATGTTATTATCAATAAAATATACATCCTTTACACAATACTGGAAAGTTTTTAATTGGAAATGCTTGAACAGAGCATTCTTAACCCCAGACAGAATTAGTAACATTAGTTCTTCCATAAAAGGAATATGTTGGAGATGTGAGCAAGTACACAATGCAGATTGGAATCACATTTTCTTTGATTGTGTTAAAATTAAGCCATTTTGCAATGGTATTTATAACTTTCTACAAGCTTTATTTAATGAATCATTTTATTTAACTAAAGCTCTTGTATTATTAAATGTGAACGAAGGTCCTCATTTGAATAGGTCAAACATGTATCTATTATGGACTATACTTGCAATTTCAAGGAAGTGTGTAACAAGAAGATGGAATACAAACACAATACCAACTTTGGAAGACTTCTACTGCCTACTGAAGACCATGGCATTATTTGAAATTAAAATTAAAGAACTAAGAATTTATCCAAAGCCATTTATCAACAACCCTTGGGGAAAAGTTTTATTGTTGATTGACACTATACAATAACTGATCAGACAATCTGATAATGGATTGGACATACTTATAAAGTAAACTGTATACATTAATATCTGTTATAGTGTCAGGCTAATGTAAAGAGTGTACATAGTTATTTAAGATATTATGTATAAATACTATGAAATTCATTCAAATGTATTTGAAAAATACAAATTTTTGAGAAAGAAATCTGTGTCTCGCTACTCGTGTCAAACCTGACCCAAGAACATTAACTTATACAATCTTTAAAGTGAGCAAGCAATTAAATGCCAGATGTGGTTTAACTCTGGAAAAATTGTAAGGCTTCCTTATACAATATTGAGGAGAAATTGCCGGAGTGTCATTAGCCACCAGAAAAAAAGACAAACAGCATAACGCTGAATGCTTTTCCCCATACAAAATAATTGTCAGTGTGATTTCTAATTGCTGCTGCTAGCAATGATTCACTTTTTAGGGAGAATTCTCCCTTATTCAAGCAGGTACAACATTGCTATATATGAATATTTGGGGGACTTGGCCCCCACATCGTGGGTGCAGGCTGGATTTACCCTTGCAAAAAAAACAAGAAAAGTTTGTTTTTTTTCCTTTTGGGTTTCATTTTTTTTTTTTTATACTTTTGAAGCATCTACTTTTAGGAAGTCAGCATTTTATAGTAGAACCCAAATGTGTCTCAGACTTGGTACTCCCACCCCCGAAACTGTGAATAATATATTTATTTGTTTGTTTATTTAATGATTTAATTTTGATTTCTGTGTGTAAATTTGCCAAAATTAATATACTTGCTTTACAAATAAAGATAACATTACAAGGTGGACATATAACAAGTACAATACCTGAAGTGGAGTTTTAGATGTTCTACCACAATTAAACTTAGCAAGACATCACAAGCAATAAACTTTACTGAAGCATGACTTTACTGAAGCATGACACAAGAAAGCCACAATGCCCTTCTACAGGAACTAGAATCCCTCAGTATTAAACCTAATACCATTTTCCTAAGTGATTTAAATTACTCAACTATAGACTGGAAAACCTACACAACCAATAGTGTACAAGTGCAGAGATTCCTAGGCTTTGTTTGTGAGCATTTGTATTGACAATTAGAGTATCTATTGGGGGAATAACATCTTGGATCTTGTCCTTATGAATATGGAGGCATTTTGCACAGTCCCTTGTGTATCTTCATCACTTGTTAGGGCTGACCATAAAGCAGTCTCCCTAGAAATAAAATTGAAACCAGAGATCCCCTCCAGTGCTGTTACCTTTAGAAATTTCTTTACGACAATCTATCTTATCCTAAATGTTACATTGGCCAGCTTCAGATCCCCACTAAACCCAGTAAATTGCACTGAATATGCAGAAAAATGTACACCACTACATTATATCAGCAGGTAAGCAGCTACATACATGCAGCAGTACCCCATAAGAACAAGTGCAGGGCAAATCTCAAAAACAAGCCCACATGGTAGAACCATAATATCAACAAGCTTTATAAAAAAAAGAAAAGTATTTTGACCAAAAGTAAGAAGATTAATTCCCAGA